>NC_056743.1:251497628-251609688 GCF_019279795.1 Protopterus annectens
ATTGTTTTAAAAAGGGTTTTTTCTTTTTGTCCCCATTTAACCTTTAGACACTCAGTCCTAGTTGTAATGTCACCACATCTAATATCTACTTTAAAGAATTCTAAAACCAAAAAAATCAAAAGAATGCTTAATATCAGTACCTAAAACATGGTCTGATGTTGCCTTCATTTGCTCTTCAACTTATGGGTTGACTTGGCCATATATTGAAGCTGTAGGCTCCAACATCTGAGCTCCTTCCCTACCCATGATGCTCCTCTCCTCCAAATCCCTCAGAGCTCATTTGCCGTGTTTCTGTAAACATTGGATTCTCTTCACTTTTAGCTCCTCGGGGGATTTCATTTAGCTGCGAGTGTTTTCTAATGTACTTGCCTAATGTTTTTTTCTCAGTTTTGACTTTCTCCTGATGTTCGTGTTTCACTGTTGCAGTCATTACACATGAGTTATCCTACTGGCAGGCTACCCGCAGTCGGCCTGAATTCCAAAGTCCTGGTTAGGTGTCTGTTGCTGTCACCTCTTCCCTGACGTCAGTGCGCCAGGGGTATAAAAGATGCAGCCGATGCCATTTTCTTCCGTCTTTCTTGCCGCGTGGTGCCCAAAGAAAAAGCAGTTCGCAAGTGCTGGTCGGCCGACTCCTGTGATTTTCGAAATTGAATTTCAGATCCGAAGTCTTCGGTAAAGCTAAGTACCCCACTGGGGAAACTTTTTCTTGCTCCAGACCGATGTCAGTAAAAGTTAACAATTGTATTTCTTGTGGGAAGCAAATACCTCATAAGGATTTTCATTCTTACTGTATTCCTTGCCTAGGCCCCCTGACCACGACGTTGCTAGTTGTCAATTTTGCACTAGATTCAGCCAACTCACTATTAAGCGTCTGTTCGATTTTGCTTTACACTATTTTGGCTGAAGGTTTGACTATATAATGATGTCGGAACAACCGACGACCGGAGTTTATAAAAAGCACAAGAACAAAGAAAAGAACAGGCATCCGAGCTCCAAAACTGACGACAAAGCCTCTACTAGGCCCGTCGCCGGTTTGCCGGTGCTCAGTGAGGCACTTTCGCAGCCCCTGACACCCGCTACCTCAGAGCCACAGGCCGCCTCTGACTCCCACGTGGAGACAACTAGGCCTCTGGAAACTCAAGGTATTGGGCCTACGGAAACTATTCCCTCAGATGGGTCTGGAGCCCCGCTGAGCAGGCATCTGCTTCTGAGGGTGTTTTCAGACCTTCACAGCTTACTATCAAGACCACTTCAGCAGCCAAGGCAAAGTCCAACACACCTTTAAAGACAAAGAAACTAGTACAGCATTCACCTGGACAGTCATCCATGCCAAAGAAACAGATGCTTAAAATGGCCAAGGAACTAATTACTCTGATCAGGGGTTCCCATCCCCCTCCTGATAAAAGGCGTAGGCAAGATACTGACTTATGATTCCTCTGACCAGGTTTCTATTTCCTCTGATTCCTCTTCAGAACAGGGATGTTCTATTCCTCCCTATGAGGACTCTGACGCTGAAGAATCTATCCCTTCAGCCTCTCCTCCTGAGGATTACTCTTTTGGGGAAAACCTGCACACCATGAGGGAGCATTTCCATTGGGAGAGCCAGGATTATTTAGAATCCAAGAAAAGGCTCAGATACTTTCTTTTACTGCCTCAGCACAGGCCCCTTGCTATTCCCCCTGTACTAGATATTGTTGATTATGTATTTTCTGAATCCAGTTTGTCTCCTGATTCTTTACCCCCTGCACCAGTTAAGCCAGATAGGTACTACAAGGTCCCAGATTCTCCTAAATTTCTTTATAAAAACCCTGCTGCTGACCCAGAATTTCTCAGGGTCCCAAAGGGGTCAAGGCTTCCACTGCAAAAAACCCTGTTCCCTCTGATAGGGATTCTAGAGCACTGGACAGATGGGGGAAAAAAAAGTTTGCACCTATGCTACTTTAGCTATAAGGGCATTAAACTGCCAGTTTCACATGCTTAAATATCAACAATACTTAATGTCTTTGCTAAAACAGAAAATGCTTACAAGCTCAGAATGTTCTGAAAATAAGGAAATGCAGGATTTATTGCATGCAGCTGAACAAGTGGGAAAGCATACTTTGCAATGTGGTTTTGATTCATTAGAGGCTTCTTGCAGAGCCGCAGTTACAGGTTCTGTCATTCGAAGGCATGCTTGGTTAAAGGAACAAAGTTTACCTGATCATGTTAAAGCAAAATTGTCTGATGCTCCATTACAACATGATACTTTGTTTGGTGTTAAGGTAGAAGAGGTGTTAAAGAAAATGGAGGATGAAGCAAAATCAGTGCAGACAGTAAAGGATTTCTTAAAGGTTCAGCCACCCAGATTTAGCAGGAACTGGTCTTCTAAAAATTGGTCCTTTCCAGTGTCAGACAGGCCACAAAGAGGCAGATACAGATGCCCAAGAGGCAGATCTCAGCCTCGAGGCTCATACAGACCTAAGCAATGGTGGGGTGCTTCAGCCCCCAAAGGCGGAGAAGACAAATCACAACCTTATAGGAAACAGTCCCAATGACTTTCCTCTACCAATGCCAAGCTCTTACCTTTTGGCAGCACCCCTAGGGGGAAAAGTAGCACTTTTCTCACAAAATTGGCACATGATCACCCAGGACAAACGGGTACTGAATATTGTTTCCCAGGGTTACAGGTTCAACTTCCACACCCTACCAAGGTCAAAAGGTATGCCATACCTGCCACACAATCAATGGGCAGAGGCACAAAAACAAATTTCTGCTCTCATGGACAAGAGGGCTATCTAAAAAGTACCACAGCAAGAGCAGGGACAAGGATTTTACTCTAGACTTTTCTTTGTACCGAGAAAAGACAAAGCTTGGAGACCAGTACTGGACCTGTCTACTCTAAATACTTTCCTGGATGTTCCAAAATTCAAAATGTTAACACTGCAGCAACTTCTACCCATGCTGGGCAAGATGGCTTGGCTAGTTACCTTGGACCTCAAAGAGGCATAACCTGCACATCCCAATCAGACAATCGTGCAGAAGATACCTCAGGTTTATAGCAGGCTCAATGCATTATCAATTCTCTGCATTGCCCTTTGGCTTATCTACTGCACCCAGGGTTTTCACAAAATGCCTGGCACCAGTAATTGCATTTTGCAGACAAAAAGGAATTCAAATATATCCCTACTTGGACGACTGCTTTATTCAAGCAGACAGCAAAGACATTCTTCTAAAGCACCTGGCGTTTGTAAAAAGATTACTAATTTGCCTAGGGTACACAGTAAACGAAAAGAAATCAAAAGTAGTGCCCTCTCAGGAGATAATATTCCTGGGTGCAAGCTTAAATGCAACTACCCAGATGGCTTATCTCACGAAAGGCAATTGACTCATTACTTTCAAATGATGGCAACAAAGACCCAGCTCCCTGCAAGAAAATTTCTGCAGGCCCTGGGTTTCATGGCATCTTGCATTCTACTAATTCCATATGCCAAACTGCATATGAGGAAATTACAGTGGTATCTAAAAAGTGTTTGGACTCAGCATTGTCACAGCCTAGAGACAATCATAACCTTGATTCCCTGCCTCCAACAGGAGTTTTGATGGTGGTCCCAGGCCTGTCACCACAACAAGGGACAGCCTTTCACCTTACCTACAGCCAGGCAGACAGTAACAACGGATGCATCGGATTATGCCTGGGGAGCACATATGGCAGGAAAATGTATTCAGGGCACGTGGCCCAAGGAACAAATGCATCTTCACATCAATCAAAAAGAGATGCTAGCTGTACAGAATGCCCTGACAGCCTTCAAGGACCTAATACATTCAGGACAATTATTAATAAAGATGGACAATACCACAGTTATGTGGTACATAAGCAAGGGGGCACACATTCCTACCCCCTATGCAGACAAGCCATGACTTTGTGGAACACAGCACTGACCTACAAGGTACATCTGCAGGCACAATTCCTGCCTGGAACAAAAAATACACTGGCAGACGAACTAAGCAGAAATCTCATGGATCCTCAGGAATGGAAGCTAAGTCCACAAGTGTTCAACATAAGGGAATGGGGACACCCAGACATAGATATTTTTGCCTCCCCTCACAATTACCAATTACAGAAATTTTGCACAAGGACTTATCACTCTCAAGCATGGAAAGTGGATACTCTATCTTTCAACTGGAAAAACCTGACAGTCTATGCCTTTCCTCCGATGCCTCTTCTCACCAAGGTGCTTCTAAAGTCAGACGAGAGGCCAAAAATTATCCTGGATGCCCCAGACTGGCCACCCCAGCACTGGTACCCAATCCTAAAGATTTTTGTCCCAAGGCCCACCTTGGCCTCTACCTCAAATCCCTCATCTTCTGACACAGCAAAACAATCAGATACTGCACAGTCAACTCAGAACCTTAAACCTGGCAGCATGGCAGATAATGTAGCCACTCGGACTGCACCTCTCTCTAAAGCTGTTATGGATGTAATTTTGGAAGCCAGGAGACCCAGCACTAGGAATGTTTTGCGGAAAAGTGGAAGAGATTCTGTGCTTGGAACCAGGCACAAGGGCTCAACCTTCTGGTCCCTAATATACCTCAGATTTTACAATACCTGACTGAGATGTTGGACAAAGGCCTATCTTTTTCTTCGATTAAAATCCATGCCTCTGCCATTTCAGCTCATTACAATATGGATCCTCCTATTTTTTCATGTCCTCTTCTACGACAGTACCTCAGAGGGGCAAAGAATATAAGACCCCCCTAGGAGAGCACCAGAACCTACTTGGGACCTCAATTTTGTTTTAGAAAAACTAACTGCTTCCATTTGAACCAGCCGGCACAGCTGACCTAAAATTCTTGTCATGGAAAACTGCTCTACTCCTAGCAATAACTTCAGCAAGAAGAGTTTGAGTTACAGGCATTGATGGCTGTGGAACCTTTCCTCATTTTTCACCAGGACAGGTTTCTCTAAGGACGAACCCAACATTCATACCAAAAGTGGTCTCCAATGTGGCCTTAACTCATTCCCTCCGGTACAGCTCTTTTGAGTGTGCGCCTTTAACCCCCAGTGGGCATGGCTTAAGCCTTTAAAAATTATCTTATCACCTTACAGTTCTAGAAAATACTCATTGAGAGAGAGAAAATATCAATAGAGTTGTGTTTACCATCACATATGCTTCAAGACAAAATATCTTGGTACCTTGCAAGTAGTAACATGGTTTTGGAATTATTAATGCAAATATGAACAATCAATATTTGACGCCTAAAGGAGCAGTAGGAGTTAACTGCAGAAGACGCCTGGAGGAGCACTAGGCTGTTATGAGTTAAACCAAACTTAATTTGCCTACTTTCTATCCAAATCCACAGAATAAAGGGGAAAGACTTCTGCAGTCTTTGGAGATACACAGGCAGCTACGATTTTACTTGGACAAAACAAAAGCTTTCAGAAAAACTGGACAACTGTTTGTGGCGTATACTGCAGGATCACAAGGAAAACTGATTACAAAGCAGACAATCACAAGGAAAACCTATTACAAAGCAGACAATCTCCAAATGGATAGGACACTGCATCCGCTTCAGTTATGCACAATGTTGTGCATAAGGACATTAGGCCTCTTTCTTCCAGACCAGCAGCCACTTCAGCAGCTTTCCTCAGAGGGGTACCAACCAAAGACCTATTAGAAGCTGCAACCTGGAGCTCAATGCACACTTTTACCAAGCACTACCACCGAACTCTCTACTCCAAATCCAGAGCAGGCTTTGCCACTGCAGTTCTGCAGGGCTTGTTAGCCTCGCCAAATCCAATCTAGACCCAGCCACCCTACCTCAGCTTTGGGATTTTTCCCAAGTGTAATGACTGCAACAGTGAAACATGATTTACATAGTACAGTTGTGTACCTACCATAAATGTAGATGTTAGAGTGTATTCACTGTTGCAGTCCTGGTTACCCACCCACCATCCCCCTCTTTGCTGGGGCTATTCTGTACTTCTCAACTCTATACAACCTATGTGGTTTATTTGCTTTTAGAAGGAGGAAATGTTTTTAGTATTTATGCATGGTTGTTTGGCATATTTCTATCTTTACAGCCTTCATATCTGGGGGCACCTGACATCTGGGGCAAGAAAAACTGAAGAAAATTGCATCAGTTGCAACTTTTATACCCCTAGCGTACTGACGTCAGGGAAGAGGCGACAGCAACCGAAGCCGGACCAAGACTTTGGAACTCGGGCCGACTCTGGGTCGCCTGCCAGCAGGATAACCCAAGTGTAATGACTGCAACAGTGAATACACTCTAACATCTACATTTATGGTAGGTACACAACTGTACCTTTTCTTTTACCCAAATGTTGACTAGGTTAAGAGATATTGAAGTTGAAGCTATCATCTGCTGCTTTTGAAATTAACAGGATTTATGATGTCTTAAAGAATGAGATCTCAAACATTGAGAATTTTCCTCCATTAGTCCCAGTGTTGAAGGATGTCTTCAAGAAAGCTTGCAGTTCCCCTCTCTTTACTGGGACTTTGTCTAAGAAAGTGTTTAAGAAATTTAGGGTATGCTCAGCTTTAAGTACCTTTGTATGCAAACCCTGCTTTGGTGCCCCATCGATTTTTTTTTTTTTTTTTTTTTTTTTTTTTTTTTTTTTTTGCTAATAAGACCATGTCTTCTAACCCAGTCCCTCAGGATAAATTAGGCAAGTGGATGGAATCTCAGGGAAGGAAGCTGGCACAGTCCAGTACTATAGCTTTTAAAGTATTAACTTACCAGTGTTTGATATGGAACTTTGTGTTGAGTTGCATGTACAGTTTGGACAGGTTTGCTTCATTGCTACCTGCAGAGCAAATGGTCTGTGTAAAGATATTGTTTCCATTGTTTCTCAGTTGTCAAAACATGCCTTAAAAAGTGAGTTGGGGAGGGGGCTGGTACTATTTCTCAAAATGCAGCATTGTCAGTGGTGATTAGGAGGTATACTTGGTTGCATTCCCAGAATTTTTCTGATTTAGTTAAATGAGATTTTGATTGAATCTGTATGTTTGGTATGGCAGCTAATCAGATTCTTAAACTCCAGTAGGAGAGAAGTAAATTGATGCAAGGTGTGCCAGAAATATTCTGTATTGCCAAGGTCTACTCCTTTAAGCAAGTTAACTTTCGGCAGCTTGACAAACAGAAGTCACAGCCAAACAATAACCAAGCCAGTAAAAGGAAACTGCGGGACAACTCTACCAAGCTGAACAAGAAGGGTTCCTTTCCTCAAATTGACTATGTACAGTCATGGGCCCTGCCTTTATCAAGTCCCCCATCATGTGCCTTGGCTCTCAGTAAGGCAGACTAAACATCAGTGGTTTCTGACAAATGGGTGCTAAACATTGTTGGCACAGGATACAAATGGCTGTGGAAAGACCACCACCTCCAATGGGTTTCCGTTCATGCACAGGACCAAACTTGATTCCCTATTGTTCTCCAGCAAATGCTGGATGCAGGCTCATAAAACCGGTCCCTTCAGAAAGAATGAGGTTTCTGCTCCAGAATATATTGCTTCCCAAAAAGGAGTTCTGAAGGTTGATGATGGACCTTTCTTTTCTAAATACGTTGGTGAAGGTCCCCATGTTCAAGAGGATTACAATGCATACAGTGCTCCATCTGTTGCTGGACAGCAACTTCATGGTGATATTGGACTTGAAGGATGCCTATGATCATATTCCCATTGCTCATCATTCCAAGAAATATCTGAGATTTGTTGTATCTGCTTTGCACTTTGCACCATCAGTTTCTGTGTTGCCCTTTGGTCTTTCCAGTGCTTAGCAAGTGTTCAATAAATGTCTTTCTCCAGTAATACCTTGCTGTTGGTGTCAGGGCTTTCACATTTTTCCATACATTGATAACTTGCTGATATGTGCAGAATCTGCATCCAGGTGTTTGGATCAATAGAGATGGACTTGACCTTACTCTTCCATCTAAGGTTTGAGTTGAACATCCAAAAGTAGTGTTGACAGCCTTCCAAAGACTTTGTTTTCGGAGGGTGTTTGAGCGACTGAGAGAATGGCCTTTTTGCCTGAAGGCAAGGTCCTCTTGTACTGGACAGTGTTTCTGGAGTTCTCCAAGAGGAATATCACATCAGCGAGAGAATTCCCAAAAATTCTTGGACTGTTGGCATGTGTGACTCTCATGATACCGCTGTCTTGTCTTCACATGAAGTTCAGTGGTATGCCTGCAGTTGTTGGACTCTACATCTCCTTTCCCTGTAATCCCAGTTGCCAGTGCTGCTCTTCATCAGACGAGAGTTACAGTGGTGAAGAGATCACTTGAGTATCAACTCAGGGCTTCCTTTCTCCCTTCTGCTGCCAGTATAGTCTGTCCAGACAGATTTGTCTAAATTTGCCTGGGAAGCTGTCATTGGAGATGCAAGTGCAAGCCACTTGGGACCCAAAGACGCATGGAAGCAGATCAGCATCTTAGAGAGGTTAACAGTGATGCAGGCCTTGAAAGTCCTTCACCACCTTTGGACTCAGGGTCCACTTCTAGTGGTTTAAAGACAACATCGCAGTGATGTGGTACCTAAACAAACAAGTGGGTATGAAGTCTTCTCTGTGCTAGTTAGCAGTGTTAGGCTAGGAGCAGTCTTCTTCCTAATCTTGGACTCTTCAGGCATCATACTTAGAGCAGAACATTATGGCAGACAAAGCAGACTGACACGTGGAAGCTCAAGGCAGTGGTGTTCCAAGATCTAGTCCAGATTTGGGGAACACTTCAAATGGATTTCTTTGCCTCCTTTCAAAACAGATAGTTGCAGAAATTCTTCTGTCCTGACAGAAACCTTTGTTGCAGTATTCCTGACATATGGGTTGTCACTGCTGACATTCAACTGGGATACCAAAGCTTTACCTTCCCTAGATCTTGCATCCTTCGCTTGACCTCAGCTGTTGTCCATTGGAGTATGTAGGTGGAAGTACGAGCGTAGTTTCGGAGTGTCTCACCGTCAGCCTTGTATGCAGGTCATGCATCGGTCTGACTGTAGGCTGTTTGTTCTATGGTACCTTTGCTTCGATTGTTTACCCAGATAAGTGTCCTTCCTGTTTGTCTTACAATATTTTGTTGAAAGTTATAGATGTAAGCTAGGAAGGGTAAGGCTGAGTGAGGTAGGCAGATTTTGTACAAGGACTTGATTACCAAGCGTCTTTTTTTGCCTGGGACTGGAACACCACTACAAATCGTACCCAATCTGTCCATTATTCATTCATTCATCCCAAAAACCCTTAGGGTGAGGCTTTCTACTCAACACCTTTCTCAAGACGCAGCATCTTAAATGCTAGGCCCAGTCTAAGATGGCTGGCTGTGCATTTTTGGATGTCTCTTTGCCACCAAAGAACAAACTAAAGAGGCCTTTAATGGATCTGCAGTTAGTTTCTGCCTCCTGTGTAACTGCTGAGGTTGCAGAATCCATGGTAAGTCGGGCTGCTGCTCATTTGCCCACTACTAAGACTCTGTTAGAGGCCTTTATGGCTCCTGATACCTTACAGACTGCCGATACATCTGAGTAACCATATTTTCCCTCTCATCAGATTCCTGTGGGGAGACTCTACATGGCCTCACCAGGGCCTTTTGCTCTTCTGTTATCCACTGGAAAGGAGTGGACTCTTGAAATATTCTAAAGGCAACAACTTGTACTGTGTCTATACTATCATGAAGTTCAGCAAACTGGAAGCTTTTCTAGATCCAGAGTAGGCTTTGAGAGTATTGCTTTCCAGGAACTACTAGACCCTTATCCTTCCCCCTCTCAGACTGGGTAAGCTTTGGGAATCTAGCCATATGCCAGTGAGGCAGTGCATTTCTTGAACATAGTACAATTGTGCAAGTTCCACTCAATGTAACAGTTCATAGAACACACTGCCCTACTGGCAGTACCCTCCCACCAGCCCACTTTTATATATAAAAGAGGTTGCTGTTGTGTTTTGGCTCAGCAACCTCTTTTATTGTGTGTGAGGATTTTGTTTTGGAACAGTAGGTGTTCCCAAAGGTAATCATTTGAAATGTCCAGATCCACTAAAGTGAAAACGCAGACACTGAATGACCAAAAATGGACTTGCATATACTTGAGTTTGAGGTGCTGTGTTTCAGAATATTCCTTTTTCTCTGAGGTATGATGGTCTTGTATTTGGTATATATAAGTTCTGGGGGGGGGGGGGTGAAGAAGTTTTAAGGAGAAGAGCAATTTTCAGTATTACCTTTTGTCCTGTGTTTTTTGGTCTTTTTTTCTCCAGCTTTTCGATTGCTGACATTTCAGTAGGTAGCAGTTTGCAAGGCTTATATTTCCATCAGCTTCTCTTGTTGGACCCTAGAAAACTGAAATTGTTTTGTCTGAGAGTGTGAAGGGCTGTCCTGCTCCTGCTAAGTGATTGGTTCTTCACCCTAGCAGACAGACAGTGGGAAGAGTTCTGAGCTTTGACAGACTGCCAGGGGGAGGTTAGTTGGCCACTATTACTTGCATACTAGTAAGGCAATGTGCTCTACCAGCATCCACTGTTACAGGTAAGTGAAATTTGTGCAACTGTACTTTTTCCACCTAGGATACATGGAAAATCTACCTAATGGGAGGGCATTCATAGTCTTCCATCAGTACTGGATGATGTGGCTAAGCTTCTTAGTGGTTGTCTTAGCTGTAAGCTTGGTAAAATCCCAAGAAAAATAGTCTTGCAGGAATGGTTGAAACATCCTCTGTATTCCCTCTGGCATCGAGTTCCTTTCTCAGAATCAGGTTGTAGAGCTGAATTATTTAAAATGTTCCATTGTTCGATGTTCATCGTGCATACAGCTGCAGTCATAACAGATGGGTTCTCCTGCCGTCAGGCGGGTCCTCGGTCGGCCGAATTCCAAAGTCTAGGTCTGGCGTCAGTTGTCGTCGCTTCTTCCCTGACGTCAGTGCGACAGGGATATAAAAGAACCAGCCGACGCCATTTTCTTCAGTCTTTCTTGCCGCGCGGTGCCCGAAGCAGAAGCAGTTCGCAAATTCCGGTCGGCCAGCTCCTGAGATTACGAAAAATTTGGAAACCGAAGTCTTCTTAAAAGCCAAGTACCCCGTTGGGGAAACTTTTCTTGCCTCAGACCGATGTCAGACAAAGTTAATAATTGTATTTCTTGTGGGAAGCAAATACCGCATAAGGATTTCCATTCCCTCTGTATACCTTGTTTAGGCCCAGACCACGACGCCTCGGTCTGTCGCTTTTGTGCTACCTTCAACAAATGCACTATTAAGCGTCGGGCGGAGTTCGCCCAGCATTTTTTTGGGAAAGCATTTAACTATACAATGTCATCGGATACTCCGACTCCGGTTTTGTCTAAAAAACGCAAAGACAAGGACCGACACTTGAGGTCCGCAGCCTCTACCGACTCCACAACAAAGCCGACTACACGTGGTCCGGTTCTCAGTGAGGCGCCTACGCAGCCCCTGGTTACAGACACATCTTTGGCGGTGTCTCCTGTACCCGAGGTCGCAGGCTCCTCTGCCCACACCCAGACTGCAGATACCGAAGCCACTCTTGGCGTTGAAACACAGAATGTGGACAGGTCCACCTCCACTCAAGGTGTCTTCAGACCTTCCTCTTCTTTCTCCATCAAGGCTTTCACCAAGTCTAAAGCAACCATGCACCCTAAGAGACCAGCTACACAGGGCCCATCTCCAGACCCCATGCCTAAGAAACAGATGCTTAAAATGGCTGAGGATTTAATTACTCTAATCAGAGGTTCTCAGCCACCTCCGGACAAAAGGCCCAGAGTGGAGGAAGATTCCCCTCCTCTGATCAGGGCTCCATTATTTCAGAACACTCTGATGATCAGGAACAGTCTTACTCCCCTTTTGAAGACTCTGATGCAGAGGAGTCTATTCCTTCTGTATCCCCCCCTGAGGATTACTCATTTGGGGAAACTTTGCATACCTTAAGGGAACACTTCCACTGGGAAGGCCAGGATTATTCAGATTCCAAGAAAAGGCTCAGGGAATTTCTTTTGTTACCCCAGCACAGGTCTCTGGCTATACCTCCTGTCTTGGACATCCTAGATGATGTTTACTCGGAGGCCTGCCTTAACCCGGACTCTCTACCTCCAGCTCCAGTTAAGCCTGACCGGTACTACAGGGTTCCTGACTCACACCAATTTCTTTACAAAAGTCATGCTGCTGACCTAGAAACCATCTCACAGGAGCCCAAGGGAGTTGAGGCTTCCATTGCCAAAAATCCATTGCCTTCCGAGAGAGATTCCAGATCCTTAGAAAGGTGGGGAAAAAAGGTATATACCTCGGCTACCTTAACCATGAGGGCCTTAAACTGTCAGTTTCATATGCTAAAATACCAACAGTTTCTGTTATCTCAGTTGAAAAGTAAAATGTCACAACCTGAACAACCAGACTTGAAGGAGTTGCAGGATTTGATGCATAGTGCAGAACAAGTGGGTAAACATACCTTACAATGTGGTTTTGATGCTCTAGAGGCCTCATGTAGAGCTGCTGTTACAGGCTCAGTCATACGTAGGCATGCCTGGCTCAAGGAACAAGCCTTGCCTGATCATGTCAAAGCTAAATTACTAGACGCCCCTCTTCAAAAAGATGTACTATTTGGGGCAAATGCTGAGCAAGTATTACGGAAAATGGAGGAAAAAGCTAAATCAATGCAAACTGTGAAAGTATTTCTGCAGGTTCAACCCCCACATTTTAGTAGAAATTGGCCTTCCAAAAACTGGTCCTTTCCTGCCACTGACAGACCCCAAAGAGGCAGATACAGGGGGCAGAGGACAATCACAAGGATCGTACAGAGGCAGACAATGGCAAGCTCCTACACAGAGGTGGTGAGGACAACTCACAATCTTTCAGAAAGCAAACCCAATGACTTTCCCCTTTGCAGGCCAACCAGGTCTCAAATGGCAGCCCCCTTAGGAGGAAAGCTGGCATTATTCTCAAAAAATTGGCATGTTGTCACAAAGGACAAATGGATCCTGGACATTATAAACAGAGGCTACAAATTCCATTTTCATACCCTTCCAAAAATGAGAGACATGCCAAAACTGCCACACAATCAAAGGGCAGAGGCACAAAAGCAAATTTCAGATCTTATAAACATGAAAGCTATTCAAGAGGTCCCTATACACGAACAAGGTCAAGTTTTTATTCCAGGCTATTTCTGGTGCCAAGGAAGGGAAAAGATTGGAGACCTATTTTGGATCTTTCCATCCTAAATACATTTCTACTCGTACCAAAATTCAAGATGCTCACTCTACAGCAACTTCTTCCCATGCTGGGCAAGGAGTATTGGCTGGTAACATTGGACCTCAAGGAGGCATACCTGCATGCCCCAATCAGACAAAATTGCAGAAGATACCTCAGATTTCTTGCAGGTTCAACCCATTATCAATTCTCTGCATTGCCCTTTGGCTTATCTACTGCGCCCAGAGTATTCACGAAATGCCTGGCATCAGTAATTGCCTACTGCAGACTTCAAGGGATACAAATATACCCTTATTTGGACGACTGCCTGATCCAAGTGGACAGCAAGCACATTCTTCTGAAACATCTGGCTTATGTAATAATGTTATTAAACTCTCTGGGATACAGTCAACAAAGAGAAATCAAGGCTAATACCCTCTTGGAATATAATTTTCCTGGGTGCCAATTTGGACACAAACACCCAGATGGCCTACCTCACGCCAGAGAAGCAGGGGCAACTAATTCAATATTTCAGAACACTGGCAAATTGCACCAGGCTGACTGCAAGGAAAATCCTGCAGGCTCTGGGATTCATGGTATCTTGCATCTTACTAATCCCATGTGCAAAGCTGCATATGAAAAAACTACAATGGTACCTAAAAAACATATGGTTTCAACACAGCCACAGTTTGGAAACAATAATACCACTAATTCCATGTCTGCAAAAGGAATTTCTATGGTGGGCTCAAGCATGTCAAACAAACACAGGTCTTCCATTCAGCAAGCCTCAAGCAAATCACATCAGACGCCTCGGACTACGCCTGGGGGGCGCACATGACAGACCGGTGCATTCAGGGCAAATGGTCCCAGAAAGAAAAGCACCTTCACATCAATCAAAATGAAATGCTAGCAGTAATAAATGCTATTATAGCTTTCAAGGACCTTCTACAAACCAGGTCAACTATTGATAAGAACGGACAACACCACAGTTATGTGGTACATAAACAAGCAGGGAGGAACACATTCTTATCCCCTATGCAGACTGGCCATGTCACTTTGGAACATGGCCATGGACTTACAAATGGAACTACAAGCACAGTACTTGCCAGGCAAGGAAAACACGCTGGCAGACAACCTAAGCAGGAATATGACAGATCCACATCAATGGAAGTTGCATCCAAAAGTTTTTACAGAAATAATACAAGAATGGGGAAGGCCAGACATAGATCTCTTTGCCTCCCACAAAAATCATCAATTGACAAAATTCTGCTCGAGGATCTTCCATCCAAAGGCCTGGAGAGTGGACGCTCTCTCTTTCAGTTGGACATCAATGACAGTTTATGCCTTCCCGCCTCTTCCTCTGCTGCCCAAAGTCCTATTGAAGACCAGAGCAGACAGACCAAAGATGATCCTCATTGCTCCGGACTGGCCAAGGCAACACTGGTACCCACTCCTGAGGAACCTGACGCATTCCCCTCCATGGACCCTGCCTATAATGCCTCTTCAAAACTCTTCACAGTCAGCTAAAAACACTCAATCTAGCCGCATGGAAGATTCCTTAGCATCACAGCAGGCCCTACTCTCCAAGGAGGTGCAGGATGTCATTTTGGAGGCCAGAAGGCCATCAACTAGAAAAGCTTACTCTGCAAAATGGAAACGTTTTTGTGTCTGGAATGAGAAAAAGGGCCTGAACCCTGGAAAACTGAATTTACCTCAAATACTACAATATTTGGCTGAACTGCTAAGCAGTGGACTTTCGTTCTCCTCCATCAAAATCCATGCCTCAGCCATTTCTGCAGAATACAACACTGATCCTCCTTTATTCTCTCACCCTCTTTTAAGACAGTTCCTCAGAGGGGCTAAGAATTTAAGATCTCCAAGGAAACAACCAATACCTGCTTGGGATCTCAATTTCATTCTGGAAAAACTGACTTTGCCTCCTTTTGAGCCAGCTGCCTCATCAGATTTGCAATATTTGTCCTGGGAAACAGCTTTCCTTCTGGCTATCACCTCAGCTCATAGAGTTTCAGAACTACAGGCTCTCATGGCTGTCAAGCCTTTTATCATCTTCCATCAGGACAGTTTCCTTACGAACCAACCCGTCCTTTATGCCTAAAGTGGTATCTAGGGTAGCTTTAAATCAGGCCATACATTTACCTACTTTTTATCCCAATCCTCAAAACAAAGGAGGGGAGATTACTACATTCCTTGGACATCCACAGGCTACTGCGTTATTATTTGGACAGAACAAAACCTTTCAGAAAATCAGAACAGCTCTTTGTGGCCTATGCGGTAGGAGCTCAAGGAAAGCCAATTTCCAAACAGACAATCTCAAAATGGATAGCCCACTGCATACGCTTTTGCTATTCCTTTCATGGCAAAACTGTACCTACAGGCATTAGAACTCATTCCACCAGGGCCACAGCCTCCTCTGCAGCCTTCCTCAGAGGAGTTCCTACAAAGGATATTTTGGAAGCAGCCACTTGGAGTTCTGTGCATACCTTCTCCAAACACTACAACCTACCATTATACTCCAAATCTAGAGCAGGCTTTGCCACTGCAGTCTTGCAGGGCATTTTGGCTCCTCCTAGTTCCACCTAGTGCCTACCACCCCTTTCTTAGCTTTGGGATTCTACCCATCTGTTATGACTGCAGCTGTATGCACAATGAACATAGTACAGTTTTGTACCTACCATAAATGTAGATGTTAGAGTGCTAATACAGCTGCAGTCCAGGTTTCCCTCCCTCCTTCCCCTCAAGGGGTATTCTTTTATGGTGTATTTGCTTGCAACTACTGTTTTTTGATTATATTGCATTGCATTACTACATAATTTTATGTATTGCCTTCCTTCTGGTGGTACCTGACATCTGGGGCAAGAAAAACTGAAGAAAATGGCGTCAGCTGGTTCTTTTATACCCCTGTCGCACTGACATCAGGGAAGAAGCGACGACAACCGACGCCGGACCTAGACTTTGGAATTTGGCCGACCGAGGACCCGCCTGACGGCAGGAGAACCCATCTGTTATGACTGCAGCTGTATTAGCACTCTAACATCTACATTTATGGTAGGTACAAAGCTGTACTTTTCTAGTCATCCACCTGCCCACCAAGGTAGCAAGACATATTGCTAAAAGCATGTTTGGCTTCTCAGAGGTAACATTTTGATATTTTGAGAGACTTGAGTGTGCCTCCTGGAATAGTGAGACAGAGTGACTGAGAATGTGGATTTACATATACTAAGTCTGAAATTGGCATTTTTCGGAATACTTCCTTTTCTCTGAGGTATATTGATTGTAGAGTTAATGTGCAAGTTGTAGGGTAGGAGCATGCTGCCATATTGGGGTTGGTGCTTCAAGGGGCTTGCCTCCTTGCAACAGAAAACTAATGGAGAGCAGTGATGATTGGCATTCACTGATCTGTATTCTCTTACCTTTTTTGTTATTCCTGAGCTGCCTTATGAGAAATTAGTCATATCTTGGCAAATATGGCCTAATGTCCAGCCAACAGCATGACGCAAGGGAACGACTACAGTACTATTACTGCAGTTTACAGCATCACCTTTAGCATGTTTCAGTCAGTAGGCTGACTTTTCAACCAGACAGTGCTTTATGCTGAGCCTGGAAAACGTCCCTTGGATCAGTGCTCTACACCTGTTAAATGTCAAGTAAAGGAAGATGAGCAGCTCACAGGCAGAGACTTTTTTGATTCAGCAAGCTGCACAGCTATAGCCAAAGCACTCTTCTGTGGTATCTGCCCATTGGTTTGTTTGTATCTTTTGGCTTTTCCCGGTTAGGGGTCGCCACAGTGGAACTCCGGTCCGCTAATGATTGGCAGTAGATTTTTACTTACCGAGTTGCCAGCTCTGACGCACAACCTTCAAAGGTGCCATTCACGCATGTTTCCACACAGAAGACGCTCTAGCTGAGAATCGAACCGAACAGCGTCTTACTGTGAGGCGACAACGCTACCGCAGCACCACCACCGCAGTGTGCCCATTGGTAATAGTTTGAAATCTTGGGGCCATACTTTGCTGTGTCCCAAGATGTGAAGACTGAATATCCAAAAGTACAGTGTTGTGTATTATACCAAGACTGCCTTTACTTGGAATCTTCTTTTTTTTCCTGATCTGTGATCTCAGAACGTTGGGGGATGTGGGGGCTTGCTCCTCCTCCACCTCTTGGTGGGGCAGAGAGGCTTACCCCGCCCCTTGTAAAAAGAAGAAAAAAAAAATTAAAAGAAAAAAAGCCATGTTTGATATTCACTCTCCTACTGCATATTTTTTAAGCATGTTGGGACTCAGCCAGCTATAAAATTGGTGCTTAACAGTGACCATTAAGAAGAGCCAGTCTTGTTTACAATTAATACATTTAGTGTTCCCAGGGCTTTAACCTAGGACCAGTTTTTATTTACTTTAGGCATAAATGCACTCAGTTTTCAGAAGCAACACATTTGTACTGCTGTACTTAACATAATTCTCTGGGCCTCTGGAAGCTTTGCTCTAACCATCACAACACCCTTATCAGTGAAGTAGCACAATTATGCCATGCTTTCAAACAAATGGGACTAGGAGTGGTATCAAACTAAAATCATGCTGTGTCTAGCTCTTGAAGTGCATTATCTTCGTCAGAGAAAACTGAAGCATCACTGAGACTGAGGAGTTTTTGAGTAATGAGTAAGCATACAAATACTTAAAATTCTGGCTCACCTAATCACTTAGCTTGTCAGTGGGATAACTGTTACTATTTTTTTGTCTTACTTTTTTAAACAATGTATTAACAATTTGGAGCTTTTCTCCCCTGGCCTCTACTGAAAATGGACATATATCCAGCTAGACTAGCCCGGTCAACAAATGTAAAATAAAATAAATTTACTGCAACTTACATAATGTAGGTCATGTAAGATAGTATTACTGTGAATTAGACCGTGGATGCACTGGTAACTAAACAAGCTGGGGTGGAATGTTACTTCAGATAGGGTCTTCCTGTCTTTGTGGCCATCAGTTGGATCACAGCTTACAGAAACTGAAACCGTACAGAATAAAATCTGTGGCTGTATCAACAGAATACCTAAGAAGACAACACAATTACATTACAGTCAGTGAGACAGAGAATCCACCCATTGAAGTATGATTTTTTTACCCTTCTTATCTGTACATTACTTTGCAAAGTTATTCATGTAAAATGATGCAGTTCATTAACATATTGTTAGATAGTATTGTATTTTATTTTTATATTTGTTCAGTGAATATAGTGGTCTGTCTGCAAATCTGTTATTTCTTTCATTGAATATTGTGGTCTCTTTCTCTCTGCAAGTAGTGGAGGTTACTGTTCCACTTCATTCATACTCACTGTTAACTCTTGGCTTAGAGGTTTACTCTGTAGTTATAAGTGTTAGTCATATACCTTTGAAATCATTTCAGCGATAGCTGTTTGGCTGGCTGCTTTATACCTACAATCAACTGCATTACAAGATGGAATAAGTACAAACTTGCAGTGTTAAAGATAGTATTGCATTTTATTTTTATATTTATTTGTTCAGTGAATATAGTGGTCTGTCTGCAATTCTGTTATTTCTTTAATTGAATATTGTGATCTGTTCCCCACGCCACCCCCTCCCTGTTGGTGTCTTCTTATAGTTGGTGGCTTTGCAGTTGCTCGCCCCTACTGTAAATTTGATCTGGGACACTCCCGTCAGTCTAGTGTCATTAGCTCATTCTACCTAATACAAAGAGAACATTTGAGAAGGCCAACCCACTTAGTTTCCTAACCTACTGCTTCTACTTTCTCCCTTTCCTTTAAAAAAAAAACAAACTTTGCTAGAATGTCCCTGTGCTCTGCTTAACTGTAACAAAGAAAATACACTTGTTTGCTGCCTTTCCTGTAACTAGTTTAGTCCAGATACAGATTTGCTGTATCCAGGACGGTTTGTAATATTCTGAGCCCCCCCCCCAGTATGGCTGTGTTGGAGGGAAGCCTGCTAGCTTATCAGTGGGATTGGTAAGCACTAGGTAAATCTATCTACCACATAAGGAGTGGTTCTGGCCCAGAATTGTAGTTATTGGCCATTTGGGCAGTTTATTCATATCTCGCAGCTTTGATTTAAAAGCCCACATTTGCACTTATTTCCACCCTTTCCTGTAACTAATGTAGTCAAGATACAGATTTGCTGTATCCAGGACTGTTTGTAAGCTCCTGAGCCCCCCCCCCCCAAGCCTTTCTGTGTTGGAGGGAAGTCTTCTAGCTTATCAGTGGGATTGGTAAGCGTTAGGTAACCTATCTACCACATAAGGAGTGGTTTCTGGCCCAGAAATTGTAGTTATTGGCTGTTTGGGCAATTGTTCCATCTCTCTCAGCTTTCTGATTTAAAAGCCACATTTGCACTTGTTTCCTTCCTGTAACTAGTCTACTTTAGATACAGAGTCTTTGTTTTAGCACTTGAATTTGCTTATTCGTGCTCAGCACTTGTTCAGAGCTTGTTGTAAGCACTAAATAAGCTACAAATTACTACAGCACTTTATTTTCCTCTAGGTAATGAGGAAGGTTGTTTTTGTACTTACTTTCCTCACTTGCTTAGAGAAAAACAGCTCTTGTACTCTCCTCACTTGTCTAGAGGAAAATAGTTTTTATTCAGACATGTCCAAGGGTCAGCTCCCAGTGTTCTTTCCTGTCTATCTGATGAATCTGGGCATCCTGGGGCAATGTAGCAATTGCCTCATGTACACAGACACTTCTCTCCTCCTACCACCCAACACTACAGCCTGAGAGAGATGCACTTATCTATCCAAACTGGAGGTAAAGCTCTCTCCATCCAAGACTGAACTTGACAGTCAAGAGGAGAAGGTAAACACTTGCACCACACCAAACTCATCACATAATTCCACTAAACCTACCCCACCAAAATTTACACACAGAAACACAAAAACATTCGCTGAGGCTCTCCGTAATAATCTGCTCCAGCAACAGAGACCTCCAAAGCAGCAACGCAATCAACCTCCACCCCCCAACACAACCCAAATGACACATAGCCTACAGACTCAGTGTGCCACTCAACCACAGCCCATAAGGCAAAACAACGTACCCAACACACTAGTCGTAGGTAACTCTGTAGTCAGGCACACTGATGTCCCCCTCACTAGGCTAAACAAGGAGAAGGTTACTGTCAGCTGCCTGTTTGGTTCCAGGATCCGTCACATAACCTATGCACTCAGGTCACTCCACATTGTCCATGTTGGTGTGAATGACCTGAGATGTACCTCCCTGGACTACATGTAAAGAGACATGGAAGAGCTCTCCGATCTTGTAGCCCAGGCAGGTATGACCCTAGCCCTGAGTAGCATCCTGCCATCACCCAGAATGATACCGCAGTACAAGGACAAAATGACTGACTTCAACAATTGGCTATGCTTCTCGTGTCATTCTAAGGGGATCCAGTGTCTGTCTGCCTGGGACGACAGACCACGATGCTTTGCCAGAAATGGCCTGCATTTGTCACCCCTGGGATTCTGGATACTGGCCAAGGCTCTTGCCACCCCTATAGTGCCTTTTTAGGCAAGGGTTCAAATGACAAATTCACCACCATAACAGGAACAGGCAATCAAAAACTGTGGGTAATGCTATTCAGTGCTAGAAGTCTAAATCTGAAAATGCACTCTCTCGCGGCACTCCTTTAAAATGGAGAACATCGATATCTGTGCAGTGACTGAGACCGGGTTCAAGGCTCCAGAGTACACCCCTGCATTACCAGGCTATAACTCATGCCACACTTTTCGGCCATCTGACCTGGACCGGAACACCAAAGGCGGAGGTGTGTCCATATTCATTAAGAATATCCACACCTCCAGGCTTGTTGCTCAGCATAATGCATCCAAGGTTATCCAAGTGCAACTAACTCAAGGTAAAACTGCAATCCAAATTGTAGCTTACTATAAATCCCCGACCATGCCCCAGGATTCCCACTTCTCTTTTCTTGATATACTGGAAAATATTAGGGTTCAACCAAACACCTTAATAATGGGCAATTTCAACTACCCCAACATTAACTGGGAAAACTGTTCATGTACCAACTCCTTCACTCAACGCTTTCTGGAATTCATAAATTCCAATGCCCTGGATCAACTTATCCACACCCCCCACCAGGGGCAACAATATCGTAGACCTAGTCATTACCAACATGAGAGATCTGTGTGCCACACCTGAAGTCAACTCCTCGTTGGTCAGATCTGACCATAAGCTAATCACCCTAGATATCCACATCCCACCCCCCCATTAAGGAAACCATGATAAAAAAAATTCTCCAAAGCCAACTTCATGCTTCTTAACACAGAAGTGGCGAACTTCATGACACCCATGCAGATGGACAATACAATTACGACTGCCGAATCCTACACAAATGCACTCTATAAGCACTTACACGAGTGCATGGATCGTGCTATCCCAAACAGAACCAAGACGTTCTCCTCCAAAAAAAGGAAGCCAATCTGATGGTCACCTGCCATAAATAAACTCTACAACAGAAGGAAGAAACTGTTGCAAAAGCGAGTAAAATCCCATGAGTGGAGGAGCTCCCTGGTCAGCCTCAGTAAGAAGCTAAGATCCCTTATCAGATCCTCCAAAGCTAGCTACAAAAACAAAGGACAACCACAAAACATTCTTTAGCTATGTCAGGAATCTCAATGGCAATACCCAGATCTGCACTGAGTTGCAGCACAATGGCACAAAAATTACAGAACCAACTGATATTGCCAACATCCTGGCAGATAAGTTCAGTGCTAACTGTAACCCCCTCTCATCCCCTAAAGGGCCCATATCTATACAGGAAGAATGCAGAGTCCCTGTAATCACAACTATGCAGGTAAAAGCTGCACTCTCAAGCCAAAAACACAGCATCCATGGGACTGGACAACATCCCAGTTTACATGAACTTCAGAACGAACTGGCTCTCCACCTAAGCACCATGTTCAGTCATAGCCTCACATCAGGCTTTGTGCCAACTGAATGGCGCACAGCAACAGTTATCCCACTCCACCACTGATCACGGGAACTATCGCCCTATTAGCTTGACGAGCCTGGTCTGTAAGGCCGTGGAACTCATAAAGACATTGGTAACCTCCAAATTCTGGACTCCACCCAGTTTGGGTTTGCGAAAGGCAGATCATGCCTCCTGAACCTGATAGACTTCTTTGAGGCAGTCACCAAAGCTGTAGACAAGGGTAAGGTAGTTCGCACAGCCTATCTTGACCTCGCTAAGGCTTTCGACACCATCCCCCATTCTGGAATTATAGATAAACTCACTAAACTAGGTATAAATCCTTACGTCACAAGATGGGTTGCCAACTGGCTCGCTGACAGAACCCACACTGTAAATGTTGCAGATTCCAAATCTGACTTCAAACCAGTGACCAGTGGGAGTACCACAGGGTTCAGTCCTGCGATCTCTCCTGTTTGGTATCAGTTTATCTGAAGTGCAGGCTAACACAGAAGGCCTTTGGCTAATGAAGTTCGCAGATGACTGTAAACTAGGAGCCATATAATGTGGACATCCTACAGAAGGGCCTCACTGAGGCAGATGCCTGGTGTCAGAGCCATGGCCTCCAGCTCAATGCCAAAAAGTGCTTTGTCATCCCCTTTGATAAAAACTCTGTACCCATGAGCTACCACATAGGCGGAAGTCTACTTAATGCCGAATGTGTGATAAGAGACCTTGGGACCCAGGTGGACAGTAGTCTTTCCTTTGATAATCACATCGGTAAGTAGTCGGGAAATCCTTCTACATGGCACACCTCATCACAAACGGGTTCTCATCCAGGAAAAGAGAGATCATTGTTCCCCTCTACTTGATGCTCATTAGACCCATTATATAGAGTACAACGCCCTTTTTGGAATGTACCTCACAAGACATCTGCAGCAGCTGGAAAGGCCACAGAAGTACCTCACAAAGAGGATTACTGGCCTCAAAACAGATGCCCTACACTGACAGTCTCAAAAAAAACTACAGCTTTACTCCATAGCATATCGCCTACTCCGAGGTAATCTCTGCCTAACATATAAAGCTGTGTCATACCCAGGGCTGTTTGACATGCTGCACCTAAAGAAATCCCAATCCTTCTGAGCTCCACGGTCTAGGGACCTAAATCTTGTCACCACAATAAATAGGTCATGCTGGAGGGATAAATTCCTGTCCCACAGACTTCCCATACTCTGGAACAAGCTACCCATTTATGTCGAGCAAAGTTCTTCGTTAGCACTCTTCAAGAAAAATCTTGATGAGTGGATGGGAAATAGGAAATGCACCTTGGGGATCACTTCTGTGGCTCTGCTCGACAGGGGCACAGGGAAATAACTTTCTTGGGTGGCGTAAGCCCAGGGAACCTTGTTGGCTAGCCTTACTTAGGCCCTTGGGCCAATAGCCTAGTACCTGCCTATGAACCTATATGAGCCAATATCCTGGCAGATCGATTTAGTGCCAACTTCACCCCCCTCTCACCCCTAAAGGGCCCATCTCACTACCAAAAGATTGCCAAATTCCGATAATCACATCCACACAGGTAGAAACAGCACTCTCCAAAGCTAAGAATACAGCATCCATGGGACTGGATGACATCCCGGGCTGTGTACTACATGAACTACAAAATGAACTGGCACCCCACCTAAGCATCATGTTTAATCATAGCCTCACCTCAGGCTTCGTGCCCACTGACTGGCGCACAGCTACAGTTACCCCGCTCCACAAGGGATGATCCGCCTTGGATCCTGGGAACTACCTTCCCATCAGTCTGACAAGCCTGATCTGCAAGGGCATGGAACACATTATCATGGAACTTATAAACAAAGACATTGGCAACCTTCAAACACTGGATCCCACCCAGTTTGGGTTTGTGAAGGGCCGGTCTTGTCTCCTGAATCTGATTGACTTCTTCAAATCTGTCTCCAGAGCTGTGGACGAGGGTAAGGCAGTCCACACAGCCTATCTGGACCTCGCCAAGGCCTTCGACACCATTCCCCACTCTGGAATCATAGATAAACTTACTAAGCTGGGCATAAATCCCTATGTCACTCGATGGGTTCCCAACTGGCTTACTGACAGAACCCAGACTGTAAAAGTAGCCAACTCTAAATCCAGCTCCAGACAAGTGTCCTCGGGGTTCAATCTTGGGACCACTCTTGTTTGGCATCTACTTCTCTGAAGTACAGGCCAACACTAAGAGACTCTGGCTAACAAAGTTTGCAGATGACTGCAAACTGGGAGCCATTATTGAATCCCCAAATGATGTGGATATTCTACAAAAGGGCCTTACAGAAACAGATGCCTGGTGCCAGAGCCATGGGCTCAAGCTTAATGCCAAGAAATGTATAGTTATCCCCTTTGGAAAAATAACATGTACCCATGAACTTACCACACAGGTAGCAGGACACTAAACATCGAAAGTGTGATGAGAGACTTAGGGACACAAGTGGACAGTGGTCTTACTTTCGATAACCACATCGCCACAACAGTCAGGAAATCCTTCTATGTGGCAAACCTAATCACTAAGGGCTTTTCATCCAGAAAAATAGGTCATTGTTCCACTGTACTCATCCCTCATTGTACCCGTTATAGAGTACAATGCCCCATTTGGTATGTACCTCTCAAGACATCTGTAACAGCTGGAAAGGCCACAGAAATACCTCACTAAAAGAATCACAGGCCTAAAGCAGATGCCATATGCTGACCATCTAAAAAAACTTCAGCTATACTCTGTGGCATATCGTCTACTTAGAGGTGATCTCTGCTTAACATACAAGGCCATGTCAAACCCTGAGCTGTTGGACATACTCCACTTAAAGAAATCCCAATCCCTCAGAGCCACACGCTCCAGGGATCTAAACCTCATCACAATGAACAAAACATGCTGGAGGGATAGGTTCCTGACCCAGAGACTCCCCATACTCTGGAATAGACTGGCCATACATGTCAAGCAGAGCGCCTCATTGGCCCTCTTCAAAAGGAACCTTGATGATTGGATGGGAGATTGGAAATTCACCCATCATGTCAGTCGCCCTGCTAGACAGGGGCCCAGAGAAGTAAATATTGTGGGAAGAAATTTCCAGGGAATTGTTATGGCTAGGCTTGCATAGGCCTTAGGGCCGATAGCCTAGTACCAACCTATGAACTGTATCTGCATTTACTGCTCTTTCCCTCAAAGTGCTTTATTAGTCAGTGTCTCATATGACTAATGCCCTCTCTGTCAGACCCAGCGATATTTATTTATTTAAATTTACACATTGCTGACCAGATTAGTCCCACGAGGCCAGAAGACTCTCTCTTTATGGGAAACCCAAGTGGTATTCATACTGACTAGGGGAAATTTGACTAGGGCACTGTGAAACTCTCTTCAATAAGTGCAGTTGGATCTTTTACTTCCACCTGAGCTACCACCAGCTCGGGCAGATGGGACCTTGGTTTAATGTCTCGTTTGAAGGACAGAAGTTATGGAACAGTCTTCCAAAAGAAATTATACAGACAGGCAAGGTCTCAGCAGAAACTTTTACTTTTACAGGATGTGCCTTCTCAGGAGGTAGGCCCAGGCTGAGGGGCTTCTCAGGTAACTGTTCTTCCTCTCTTCCCAAGGTAGTTAGAGCCTCTCCTTCTGTTGCGATGATTCCACTCCTACAGCTTCTCCTCCTGAGGATTTCTCTCTGCCATTTTCATGAGGGATTTAAATGTGGGAAGGCCAGGATTACTCTGATTCAGGAAAAGGCTTAGGGAATTCTTGTTTTACTCATTCTTGCAATGTTTTGATGCTGTACAGGCTCTCCCTCGAGGGGTGGCTGCCACTAGTTCTGTTCTTCTCGCAGGCATGCCTGGTTGGGGGATCAGAATTTAGCTGAGCATGTTAGACAAGGGATTTGGATGCTCCTTTACAGTCTGATGTAATATGTTATAGTGCTAAGATGATGCCTAGGGTCTTCTGTGAAATAAATAAAAGTCCAGTAAATCTCTCTCAAGACATGTGCTTTCTGGGTGTGAGACTGAATACAGCAGCCCAGATGGCCTGTATGGCACAGGCACTGGACACTGTCATTCATTCAATACCTTGCCTTCAAAAAGAATTTTTGTGGTGGGCTCAGGAGATGTCACCAACAAGGGTTCTCTGACCCGGCCAGAGCCAGAGGCGAAGTCAAATTTTAATGCCGCCGGGACATTGCTTGGGGAGCATCTCTAAATGGAAAGTGGATACACATAAAGTGGGCCTGCCAGACTACAGCATCTCTATATCAACATGAAGGAAGATGTTAGCAGTCAGTTTGCATTTAATGGCTTTCAGGAGTTACTTCTTCCAGGGCAGGTGTTGATTCCCTTTTGATTTTGGCATATCGTGCAGTACTAATCCTTCCTTTATGCTAAAGGTGTGGTCTCTAAGTGGCTTCCTTAAACTAATCATTTACCTACTTTTATGCAGACCCCAAATAAAGGAAAAAGATTTTGCACTTTTTAGATGTACTAGGCAATTAGCGTTTATTATTTAAAGCAGGACTAAGGATTTAGGTTTTGGCAGTCAGTTGTTTGTTTTTTTTGCTTTGAGTTAATGGGCAAGCCTGTGTCAAACAAACTATTTCTAGGTGGATTGGCTTTCATTTGCATTTGTTTTGTTATTCCCATCATGGCAAAATTCCAGCTGGGATTGGAGGCCTCATTCCCACTAGGGCCCTGCCACTTCAGCAACATTTCTAAGGGGGTGGCAACTAAGGATATTTTGAGCAGCCAAGGTTCAGTGCATACTTTCTCTAAGCATTATCACCTTCTTCCTATCTACTCTAAGTCTGGGGGTTTTTTTGCCAGCTGTTTTTTTTTGCATGTTGTCAACTCGCTCCTGCTTCTTTATTGCCAAGCCTCCCTTCCTTACCTCTGCTTTGGGATTCTTGGTTTTTGGGCCTTGTCTTTTTGTCTTCTTCTGACTGGGGGAGCAAAAGGGCGAGCCCCGAGGATATATGGCGCGCATCATCGCGCATTAGTACCCTGGCGTACTAGCGTCAGTCTAATGCGCCCTGACTCTCGATACAATTGATTAGGACGACTGGCGGACGGACTACACCCAATAGTAAGGACTGCAGCAATGGGGATCCTCGAACATCTACATTTATGGTAGGTACAAAACTGTACTTTTTCCTTTACCATCCTACGTAAAACCAATTTCAGACGTGAAGCAAACTGCTGTTGCTTATATGGCATTACATACTGCAGTTTAGATTTGTTAAATAATTTCTGCACTTCAGGAGCATACGAGTGTGTCTGAAACTTTTTTCTTAAACCATATTAAGTACTAATATAGATGCTTTTTAGGAAAATCAAATTTTCATGTGCCTTGTCCCTTTAAATTATTTCGTAACTAAGTCAAGACTAAAAAAGGCCTATGTTTGTCCAGATGACTTGCCTTTTAAAGTCAATAAAGCACAGTGAGATTATATGGTCAGCAAGGTGGTAAAACTAAACCTTTGTGTAACAAAAGTATATATCGCCAACATTTTCTCTCTTGTTTTGTTTACAGATTCCTAGTCATTATAATGTAGACTGTCCAAGGGCTCCAGTTCCTTGCATATTCAGCTCTTTTGGCTGCCCTGAAAAGGTAATATACTGAAAACAGTTTTTTATTTGAAATGTAGTTTAGCTTTTTGTAGCAAATTCAGTTTTTGAATTGTGTTGCAGAATAACTTACGAGCAGTTTTTGCTAAGAAAAACTTTTATACTTGATTTGTTTTGATATTCTTTGAAAATGTTTTTCTGGAGTCCTAATTTTTCTGAAATTTTTAATGAAGAAATTTTGTTTTCACAAATGTGTGTGTTTATGTTCAGTGTGTTTCATGGTACATTCATTACATCAGACAATTTCTATAGGAAGATTTTGTTGAGCCTGCAGGTTAATCGCAGGATTCCTGCATTTGTTTTGAAGGATAGCTACACAGTGAGGGGTTGATCTCAAATTGGTTTATATAATTAGCAAGGGGTGCAAGGGGGCTTGCACCTTGCGCAAAACTTTTTTTTTAATTGAGTTTCGACCACTTGTTATTGAAATGTCTGCCAATTTAGTGAGTCAAGATCTAGTGAAAATATAATTGTGTGTGTATACATACACACACACACACTGTGTTAAAATGGTCAAAAATAAGGAAAATTCAATAAATTATAGACAATATATGGAATCTGAATTGAAAATGCATCCATTATAGATACTATTTTTCTTATTCAGGAATCTGAAATATTTTCCTCCAATGTTTTAAAGATTAGAAAAGTTTTTCTTTGGACTAGACATTTGTTTATAAGATTTTGTATCTGTTCGCCATATGAAGCTTTCCCCACACAACATAATTATATTCTCGGGTTGTT
The DNA here is from genome assembly GCF_019279795.1 of Protopterus annectens. NCBI lineage: Eukaryota > Metazoa > Chordata > Ceratodontiformes > Protopteridae > Protopterus > Protopterus annectens. Next base: position 251,526,152 of record NC_056743.1, read on the forward strand.
TTAAATTTGGTTTGGGGAATGTGTAAAATTGCAAGTATCCACTCAATGTCCAGTGTTTGAATTGGCTAAATACAAATTAAGTGTGCGTTTTTTTTTTTTTTTTGTTAAATAAAGTAATATATGTACATTAACACTGGCAGCATAGTAGATAATGTTGTCACCTCACAGCAGGCGATCTGTGTGGAGTCTGCATGTCCTCCTTGTGTTCCCATGGGTTTCCTCCAACATTCAAAAGACTTGCACTAGGTGGATTTGACAATCTAAATTGGCCATAGGGGTGTGTGTGTGTGCGTGCAAGTGTGTGGTGTGGAAGAACCACTCAGTAGTATAAACTTTGGACTCTAGATTGTCACTGGTGAAATGACACGCTGACCCCATGTGCACAAAATGGGAGAGGGGGTTGTGGATGGATATGTGCATTTACATTCTGTTGGAGAGGAAGCATTTTCCAGTAGGATGACTATGTACAGTTATTTTTAAGGATGCTAAAGGCATAATTATGAAGAAATTTTATTCTGGGCTACATCTGCCTCATTATGGAATCTCAAACTCGGATTATTTTGAAGACTACTTAGCCAAAGGCCGCAGTCTCCCAAACAAAAGTAAAGGAAGTCAATGCTCCTAAAGTATTAGCTTCCCTCACCCAGAATTATTCTGGTTTGAGTGCAGCTTTGAGACCCCATTCTACATTGCCCCATAATAAAGCTTCAACAATACTTACTTTGATTCTAATTTGGTTTCTTCATCCGTTGGGTTCGTTTGTTCAAAAATCTCTGCATGTCTTCCAGCCATTCCACAGATAAACATCTCCTCCATCCCTTATCAGGGTTCCTTCATTTAAGACTGCTTAGGGCACTTCTCTATAGGTATTTAATGTTTATATTGCAGAAATATCATGCCCTTTAGACTTAATTCAGCTGAGTTAAAATCTTTCTTATGTAAAGCAATTTGTCTAGTTGAGTGTCTTTCAGTGCAGTCTGCTCAGCTGCCATTCATCTTTTTGATGTTATCTGAAAGACAGTGCTGTGTGTGTTTTTTTTTTTGCATGATCAAAGTTTTAATAATACTCGGGGATGAATTGTGTGAGGAATACTGACCAGCTCTTTGTGCCCAAACTTTTTGCAAAACTGGATTATCAATTGAGAGCTTTCGTCTTTAAATAACAATACTTTATCAAAACTGGTTAACAAATGTCCAGAACCTTTTTACATAATTGACAGTCACATAATAACATAAATTCAAAACTCAAATAGTGTTAAAACAGCACAGCCAGACAAAACACAAAAAACAATCATTAAAAATTAAAAGTATGTAGTTATAAAATATAATGTGCCGATATATACAAATACCATAATGTACAGTAAAACTCATAACAAAAGATTTTAGTTTCAAAACAGGATAGTGATATGGTTCCATTAACACTTCGATGAATGGTTGCATTTAAGTTAAACTACGCAATAAAATGTTTCCTTACACCATCCATAAAACTTTGTATCTTATCTATAATAAGCAAAACTGACAGTTTTTACAAGCTGTACAACTGAGTGTTTAAAGCACTGTTACAATTAGTTTTAACGTTCTTAATCTGTTCACATATTCTAAACCACTAAGTACACTTTTCAATCATAGTCTAACCACAGGCTTTGTTCCTGCAGAATTGAGAACAGCAACAGTTGTCCTCCACAAAGATGGCCTTGCAACAGAGCCAGGGAATTAGACCCATAATCCTGACCAGCCTTATCTGTATGGCCATGGAATGTGCCATTATGGACCTCATTAATAGACATAGGCGACCTCTAAACCCTGGATCCTGCCCAGTTCGGCTTTATCATTGGCAAATCCTGCCTGTTAAGTCTTGTGGATTTTTTAAAAAATGTGACAAGGGCCTTTGAAGGCAGGTGTGTGCACACAGCATACCTTAAATTGGCAAAGGCTTTCGACACAATCCCACACTCTGGCATTACCAATAATCTTGGTAAACTGAATGTAAACCCCTTTGTTGTAAGATGAGTTGCTAACTGTCTCAGACCGGACACGCACTATTGAAGCGGGTGACTCCACATCAGCCAGAAGACTTGTTACCAGCGGGGTGCCACAGGGGCCAGTGCTGGACTCCCTACTGTTTGGTGTATATTTCTCAGACGTTCAGGTCAAAACTAAGGGGTTGTTGTTGACCAGGTTTGCAGATGACTGCAAGCTGGGTGCAATTATTGATGTCGGTATACTGCAAGAGGGTCTTGTACAGACCATCAACTGGTGTCTTAGTCACAGTCTCAAACTGAATGCAAAGAAATGAATCATCATTCACTTCGGCACAAACAATATCCTGTCACACTATCAAATCAACATCAATACCCTAAGTATCCAAGAAGTGGTAAGGTACTTGGGTTCACAAGTTGACTATGACCTTAACTTCGACCACCATGTGTCTAATGTAGTAAGGAAGGTTTTCTATATAGCACACTTCATTAGTAAAGACATCACTTCGAGAGCAAAATAGGTTATAACCCCTCTATACTCGGCACTAATCCAGCCCATAATTGAGTACAGTGCCCCATTCAGCATGTGCCGCACTAAGCACCTGCAGCAACTGGAGAGACCTCAGAGGTTCCTAACAAAGATGATGAAGGGACTTCAGCAGGTGCCATACACAGACCTACTGAAGTCCCTGTCACTTTACTCTGTAACATGTAGACTTCTTAGGGGAGATGTATGCCTGGATTACAGAGCACTCTCAGACCCAAACCTAATGAACTTGCTGCATATCCGTAAATCAAACGGGACTAGGGCCATCTGTTCCGGGTGACCTAAATATGGACTACTGTTTAAATAGGCGTCTGCCTCATCTTTGGAATAGGCTACCTATTCATGTGAAACAGAGCACCTCTGTGACACTGCTCAAAAGGAACCTGTACAAATGGATGGCTCACTAAGTTTTTACCGGGATAACACCCACAACCCTCCCGGACATGGGCAGTCATTACTATATGCAGTCTTTGGTATTAATTATGAAATTACATTGGGATGAAATGGCTAGGCTTGAAATGACTTCCAGGTCGATAGCCTAGTAATCTCCTATGATCTGAGTGGATGCTCATTCTTGACTGTATAAAGGTAATCACATGACTTGCATAAAGCAATGCATACTGTGGTTTTAGTATTACAATCCTATTTACCTGGACTTGAAATTGTAACCTCATAGCCTTGATTTGTTGTTTTGGTAGTTTCAAAAATGAGCCTCCACAGTAAACAGCGTCCACAGTTCTGCATGTCCCCAGTTTTGGTTTTGTTTAACATTTTCAGTTTAAGGTTCAGTATTCCTACTAATGCTGAAAACCACTTTGGGAGCATTTCCTAATTTGGTTTTCAACTCATTGGTCATACACTTATCCCAGTTATTAAAAATGATAGACTAGATCCAGAGGAATCAACATAAGGGGTACTAAATGGTCTGTCCATGAAAGACACCTTGTTGCCTATGCAGATAACTGAATTGTACAGAATTGGTTTGTATTTGACTTCCAAGATTGCACATTAATCAACAACTTAATTTCACCTCTGTGTAAAAAAAGAAACCGAGATAAGAGCCAGTATCTCTGCCAGTTTTACTGAATTCAGATACTAGCTAGTAAGTACGCAGCCTTGGAAGCCAGCAAAGAAGAAACTTGGAGCTTGAAAGGAAATCAACTAGAAAAAGTGAAAAAGCACCAACTTGGAGGAATCCTGCAGCTGCTCAATAAAAAGTAGTTCAAACTCCAGCTCTGGTACAAGACATGGCTTCCAGTAATCTAGAGAAGAATTAAATGCACTCAGAACTGATTATAATAAACAAAACGTTGATGGTGTATATCAACTGAATCAGCAAAAGGTTGGAAAAAATGGAAGAAACTTTAAACAGCTTTTCAGATGAACTGATAAAATTGCCAGAATCAGAGGTCGAAATGAAGAAAAGGCTGGCTGAGTATGAGACTGCTGAAGAAGAGCTGTTTCAGAAAAATGGAAGTGTTAGAGAGCAGATAATGCAGGAAAACCCCAGACATTTTGTGATGTAAAAGAGAAACTGAAGGAAATAGACTATTTTGTGAAAGCACAAATAGGCAACTGGGTTTGTAATAAACAGTAGGATTTGTTAATTGACGGGGGCACATTGTTTGTATGCTCCAACCCTGGCCATGAGAAAGCAACAAAGACCTGTATTAGTAAATATGCAGTAATACCAGCTGAAAGAGTTGATTCTGACAAAACTGTGGCAGAAGGGCAAACTATTAAAATTTGGAGAAAGTAGAACATTTGTGGAAAATTATTTACTGTACACTAGGCAGAAGAGAAGCAAATTTATCCAAGCCTTCTGGGAATGTCGAGAGGCAGGTGTGAGATTCAAGCTGCTGTTTCCAGCCATTTCTGAAATATTTTTTTCTAGAGGATCAGTCACATGCAGTCATCACTTGTGGGGCATCTCTGCTGGGTAGCCCTTGGCCGGTCCAAATGGGGTAAAGTATTTCCCTCCTGCATCAGCTGACTGGTAAGTGAGGCTGACGTCAGTTTGTCAGGACTATAAAATGAGGCAGCCAACGTCATTACATCAGTCTTTCTTGCCGTGGAGCCCGAAGCAGAAGCGGTTCAACGGTGCATCGGTCGGCCGTTGCCAGAGTGAGGGAGTAACAGTCTCCTCACCCAGGAGAGTTTTGAGCTTCAGGCCCTTATGGCCACTGAACCCTTCATCATTTTCCATGCTGACAGTGTGTCTCTAGGACAAATCCCTCCTTTATGTCTAAAGAGGTCTCTGATGTTACCCTCAACCAGGCCATCCATCTCCCTACCTTCTTTCCCAACCCCCATAATAAAGGGGAAAGAATTTTGCATGCCCTAGATGTGCACAGACAATTGAGATATTACCTGAATAGGACCAAGTCAGTCAGGAAATCTGACCAGCTACTGGTCTCTCTTGCTCCTGGGGCAAAGGGGAAACCCATTTCCAAATGGACCATTTCTAAATTTAACTCTCATTGCATCCATTTCTGCTATTCTTTTCATGGAAAGAGTCCTCCAAAATCCATCAGATCCCATTCCAGTAGGGCAGCCTCTACTTACACTGCCTTCCTGAGAGGGGTTCCAACCAAGGATATATTTTGGAAGCTGCTACCTGGACATCCATCCACACATTCACCAGGCACTACCAGCTGGCTACCTTCTCCTAAACCAGGGCAGGCTTTGCATCTGCAGCCCTGCAGGCATCCCTCTTAATATTGGTGCTTGCTTTAAGCCCCTCTCGTCATTTTTCCACTGTAATTCTCAGCTTTGGGAATCTTCCCACAAGTGATGACTGCAACAGTGAAACACAACATAGTACAGTTCTGTACACTTACCATAAATGTAGATGTTGGAATGTATTCACTGTTGCAGTCCTGATGTCCTTCAAGGATGCATCTGCAGTCCTTACAAATGGGTTGTCCTGTCGTCAGGCAGCCCTTCGGTCGGCTGGATTCCAAAGTCTGGGTCTGGCCTCGGCTGGTGTCGCACTTCACCCGACGTCATAGCTGCAGTTCTTCGGGTATAAAGGCATCAGCCAACGCCATTTTCCTCAGTCTTTCTTGCCGTGGCTCAAGCAGAAGCTGTTCGCAAGTGCCGGTCGGTCAGAACCAGAGATTACTACTACAAGTACGAAGACTTCTAAAAGCTAAGTACCCCGTTGGGGACTCTTTCTTGCCTCAGCCGATGTCAGAAAAAGTGAATAACTGTTTAACTTGTGGGAAACAAATACCTCATAAAGATTTCCACTCTTACTGCTTACCTTGCTTAGGCCCAGACCACGACGTAGCAGCTTGTCTAGCCTGTGCTTCTTTCAACCGACGGACGCTTAGACGTCGGTCGGAATTTGCTGAAGAGTTTTTCAGCTCCGATTTTGCTTACATTATGCCGTCGGATACTCCGACTACGCAAATTTCTAAAAAGCGCAAGGAAAAGGACCGACACTCAAGGTCCGCGGTTTCGGCCGAAACCGCGGTTAAGCCAACCGCGAGTGTCTCTGTTTCGGCTGAAACAAGAGTCCACGGTTCTTCCTTCGGCCGAAAGCTTGCCACTTACCAAGGCCTCATCCAGCCTGGCTGAATCTGCTACTGAAATCCCACCTGCTCTTGCAGGTTCACAGGATTTATCTGATACTATCCCTTTGGATATTTCTACCCCTGCACGTGGAGCTGCTAGGCCTCCTGCATCCATGTCGATTAAGGCCTTTGCCAGGGCTAAAGCAGCAAAAACTACAAAATATGTGCCTGCTAAGACCCCCTCTCACAGGCCTAGCTCTAGTTCACAAATGCTTAGTCTAGCTGAGGATCTCATTTCTTTGATCCGGGGATCCCAACCACATCCAGACAGGGCCTCTCACCCACCTCCAGAGAAGAGGACTAGAGTAGAGCCCCCTGAGCCAGTTTCTTCAGATGGCTCCTCTGATGAATCAGATAATTCAAACCCTCCAGAGGGCCCCTTTTCTCCTTATGAGGACTCTGATGCAGAAGAGTCAATTCCTTCTGCCTCTCCGCCTGAGGAATTTTCTTTTGGGGAAACCTTGCATGCTATGAGGGAACAATTTCAATGGCAGGGCCAGGATTTTTCAGACTCTAGGAAAAGGCTTAGAACCTTTTTGCATTTGCCACAGCATAGGCCTTTAGCCATTCCTCCAGTCCTTACTGTTGTGGATGATGCTTTTAATGATGCTTGTACTGCTCCTGATTCTCTTCCTCCGGCCCCTGCTAAGCCCGATAGGTACTACAGGGTTCCGGACACACATTATCATTTGTATAAGGCCCCTTTTGCAGATCCCGAAACTATCTCCCAGGGACCCAAGGCTGTAGCAGCTACTTCTACTAAAAACCCCCTCCCCTCTGAAAGGGAATCTAGGGCCTTAGGGAGATTGGGTAAAAAAGTTTACACTTGCTACTCTTTCAGCTAGGGCCTTGAACTGTCAATTCCACATGATTCAGTATCAGGAATTTATGTTAGACCAATTAACTAAAAAACTGTTCTCGGATGAACCATTAGACAAAAAATCTGTACAGGAAATGGTACATAACATTCAGCAGGTCAGTAATCATTCCTTAAAATGCGGCTATGATGCACTGGAGGCTTCCTTTAGATCATCCGTGACTGGCACAGTGATCAGAAGACATGCATGGTCAAAAGAGCAGTCCTTACCAGACCATGTTAAATCAAAGCTCCTAGATGCTCCCATGGATAAGCTCAATTTGTTTGGCTCCCCTGCGCAGCAGGTGCTGAAGAAGGTGGAAGAGAAAGCAAAATCTGTCTAGACAGTCAAGGATTTCTTGCAGGTCCAGCCTCCAAGGTTTAGCAGGAACTGGCCTTCCAAGAATTGGCACTTTCCAGACACCTCCAGAGTTCAGAGAGGCAGGAATAGGCGCTCAAGAGGCAGGGGTCAATCCAGAGGTGCCTACAGGGGACGTCAGTGGCAGGCTAACAACCAGCGAGGTACAGCCACAGATCCAGCCACCACCACCTCCACAGGACAATCGCAGTGACTTGGCTCTGGCAACCGCCTACCAGGGAACAACTAGAGGCACCCTTAGGCGGGAAGCTAGCCTTATTTTCAGTAAACTGGCATTACATCACAGGAGACAAATGGATTTTACAGACAATAGACCAAGGTTACAGGTTTCTACCAGGGAAGAGAGGAATGCCAAACCTACCTCCAAATCAGAAGACAGAAGCTCTAGAACAAATAACTCACTTACTAAGGATGAGAGCTGTAGAAAGGGTACCATCTATGGAACAAGGGCAAGGATTTTACTCCAGACTCTTCCTGGTACCAAGAAAAGAAAACCAATGGAGACCTATTCTCGACCTGTCCGCTTTAAACACATACCTCATTGTTCCAAAATTCAAAATGCTGACCCTACAGCAGCTTCTTCCCATGCTGGGCAAGGAGTCTTGGCTGGTAACTCTAGATCTCAAGGAGGCATACCTGCACGTCCCCATACGACCAAATTGCAGAAGATACCTCAGATTTCTTGCAGGATCAGAGCATTATCAATTCTCAGCATTGCCCTTTGGCTTATCTACTGCCCAGAGTATTCACGAAATGCCTGGCATCAGTAATTGCTCATTGCAGGCTTCAGGGAATTCAAATTTACCCTTACCTGGACGACTGTCTGTTACAAGCGGACAACAAAACAAATTAACAAAAGATTTGGAAAGGGTCATTCATCTACTACAAGCCCTGGGATACACAGTCAATATAAAAAAGTCAAGGCTGATACCATCCCAAAGGATAACCTTCTTGGGTGCAGATCTGGACACATCAAAACAAATGGCATTCCTGACAGTAGAAAAACAGGAGCAACTCCCTTTCTACTTCATGGCATTAACAAAGCAGAACCAGCTAACAGCAAGAAAAGTCCTGCAAGCTCTCGGTTACATGGCATCCTGCATAATATTGATTCCACATGCCAGACTACATATGAGAAAGTTACAGTGGTATCTGAGGAATTTATGGTCTCAGCACAAGCACAGCCTAGAAACCCAAATTCCAATAATTCCATGCCTGAAACAAGAATTCCAATGGTGGGCTCAGGCCTGTCAATCAAACAAGGGACTGCCCTTCCACAGCACTCAACCAAGCCAGACCATCACAACAGACGCCTCAGACCTCGGTTGTGGGGCACACATGCTGGACAAGTGCATACAAGGCTTATGGAGTCAAGACCAGCTGCACCTACACATAAATCAAAAGGAAATGCTGGCAGTAAAACTGGCAATTCAGGTATTCAGACCATTTCTTCGACAGGGTCAACTGCTGATAAGGACGGACAACACCACAGTTATGTGGTACATCAACAAACAGGGAGGCACACATTCATACCCTCTATGCCGGATGGCAATGGACCTCTGGAATGTGGCACTGAGCTTCAACATTCAGCTACAAGCAATTTTTGTGCCAGGAAAAGAAAATATACTAGCAGACATCCTAAGCAGATCTACCACGGATGCCCACGAATGGATGCTGCATCCGGACATCTTCAAAACCATTACAGGGAAATGGGGACTACCAGAAATAGATTTATTTGCATCCCCACACAATCACCAACTGAAAAAATTCTGCACAAGGACATACCACCCGCTTGCTTGGAAAGTGGACTCCCTATCTTTCAGTTGGAAAAACCTGACAGCATATGCATTCCCACCTCTTCCCTTGATGCACAAGGTGCTATTGAAGATCAAAGAAGACCGTCCAAGGATCATCCTGATAGCTCCAGACTGGCCAAGGCAACATTGGTACCCATTACTGAGGAGTATGTCTCGGGAACAAATATGGCCTCTGCCCCTAGTTCCCTTGCTGTTAACACAGAACAACTTCAAAACCCTGCATCCAAACCTGAAAACACTGCAGCTGTCTGCCTGGAACATTGCATAAGACCAAATAACCCAGATTTATCTAAAAGGGTTAAAGACATTATCTTGGAGGCTCGCAGACCCTCAACAAGAAAAAAATATTCAACAAAATGGAAAAGATATCTCATTTGGAGTACTGCAAAAGGAGAGAATGTGTCACTGGTAAACATAGCTAACATCCTGGAATACTTGGCAGAGCTCTTCCACAACGGCCTGTCCTATTCTTCCATTACGATTCATGCATCAGCTATTTCAGCAGAATACAACTTGGATCCTCCAGTCTTCTCACATCCTCTGCTCAGGCAGTTTCTGAGAGGGATTAAAAATGTAAAGCCACCTAGGAAGCCACCATTGCCAGCATGGGACTTGAACTTTGTGCTAGAAAAGTTGACACACCCTCCTTCGAAGCCAACAGCAGAATTACAGTGCTTATCATGGAAAACTGCTTTCCTGCTTGCAATCACTTCAGCAAGAAGGGTATCTGAGCTACGGGCATTAATGGCAGTACAGCCCTTCCTGATCTTCCATCAAGATAGTGTGTCCATGAGAACTAATCCTACTTTTATGCCAAAGGTGGTCTCCAGGGTATCTTTAAATCAAGCTATCCACCTACCTACATTCTTCCCCAACCCACAGGACAGGGGAGAAAGACTGTTGCATACCTTGGATGTACATAGACAATTACGTTACTACCTGGACAGGACCAAGAGCAATAGAAAAACTGACCAGCTACTGGTAGCATATGCAACAGGAATGGAAGGAAAAGCAATTTCAAAACAGACAATCTCTAAGTGGATAGGAAATTGCATTAGATTTTGTTACTCCTACCATGGGAAGAAAACTCCAGAAAACATCAGGCCTCATTCTACAAGGGCTACAGCCACTACCACAGCTTTTTTACGAGGAGTGGCTACCAAAGACATTTTAGTGGCTGCTACTTGGAGCTCCGTGCATACATTTGCCAAGCATTATAATTTACCTTTATACTCCAGATCCGAGCAGGTTTTGCCACTGCTGTTTTGCAAGGGAACTTAACTACACCATAATCTTATTTCTCCTTCTCCCACAGTTTAGCTATGGTATTCTACCCATTTGTAAGGACTGCAGATGCATCCTTGAAGGACATAGTACAGTTTTGTACCTACCATAAATGTAGATGTCCGATAGGCATGCATCTGCAGTCAGGATTACCCTCCTTCCCCTCTGTGGTACTCCTAGGGTATTTGCCCATCTTGTAGCTAGCTGGGGGAATCTATTATGGTGTATTTGTTTGTATATATGTACATACATGCTTATTTTTTGTTTGCTCTCTACTATTTGGAACCATTTGCATTTATCCAAATTTAGCCTTCCTAGAGGGCACCTGGCATCTGGGGCAAGAAAGACTGAAGAAAATGGCGTTGGCTGATGCCTTTATACCCGAAGAACTGCAGCTATGACGTCGGGTGAAGTGCGACACCAGCCGAGGCCAGACCCAGACTTTGGAATCCGGCCGACCGAAGGGCTGCCTGACGACAGGACAACCCATTTGTAAGGATTGCAGATGCATGCCTATCGGACATCTACATTTATGGTAGGTACAAAACTGTACTTTTCCCACCCCACCCTTTTTTTTCTCTTTTCTTGGGGGCTTATACCTATTGGGGGCAAGAAAAACTGATGTAATGGCTTCAGCTGCCTCATTTTATAGCCTTAACGACCTGACAGCCTCAGTCAGCTGCCCAGGAGGGAAATCCTTTACTCTGGTATTTGGGCTGGCTAAGGGCTACCCAGCAGGGATAACCCACAAGTGATGACTGCAGCAGTGAATGCTCTCTAACGTCTACATTTATGGTAAGCGTACACAACTGTACTTTCTTGAAGCAGAACAGGCTAAGGATGATATCCAAAAGCTTGTCCAACAAAGTGAGACATCATACAAAAGGGAACTCTGCATGTTCTTAGTGTTTCACTGTTGCAGTCATCACACTTGGGTTATCTGCCTGCAGGTAGCCCTCAGTCGGTTTGAATACCAGAGACTTAGTATTTCTGCGTTGGTTGTTGTCGCTCTAGGACTGACGTCCGGTCGTATGAGGTGTAAAAACAGGCAGCCGACGCCATTGCATCGGTCTTTCTTGCCGAGGAGCCCAAAGCAGAAGCAGTTTGCACGATTGCCGGTCGGCCGCTACCTGAGTTTTAGTTTACAAATTGAATCATCCTGAAGTCTTCTAAAGCTAAGTACCCTGTTGGGGATCCTTTGTTCTTGCTCTAACCGATGTCAGAAAAAGTTAACAGTTGTCTTGTCTGTGGAAAGCAAATACCACACAGAGATATTCATTTTTACTACGTCACCTGTTTAGGCCCAGACCACGACGTACCTTCCTGTCTATTATGTGCCTTGTTCAATGCCAGAACCATTCATCGTCGGGCCCTTTTTATCACTAAATACTTTTGTTCTCTATCTCTGTATTCCAAAATGGCTTCGGTAAGTCATCCGACTACCGATATTCCGAAAAAACATAAGAATAAAGACAGACAGACCACACAGGTCCAAAGCTGCCGACGAAGCTTCCGTTAAGCTAGTCCCCATTTTGCTGGTACTCAGTGAGGCGCTTTCACAGCCCCTGATGCCCGTTTCAGTGGATTCACCGGGCTCTTTCGAGACCCATTTGGAGTCTGGTATGCCGCGAGACTCTTCGACTATGGAACCTGCGGATGTCTCTACCTTGGATGGGCCTGAAGCCACGGAGCAGGCACCGGCTTCTGAGGAAGTTCTTCGCACTACCGATGTTCAACACAAACCGACTTCAGTTCTGTCTAAAACTACAGAGTTTCTAAGGCCAAAAGTGCGCACTACACCTAGAAAACGGATGACCAAAGCGCATGCACCTGCTCCCTTCCCAAAACATCAAATGCTTAGAATGGCAGAAGACCTTATTATGCTGATTAGGGGAAGTCAGCCTTCCCCTTTCCCCTACTAAGAGAAAGAGATCAGTCCCCAGTAGCTTCAACAGACCAAGAGTACGACTCTTGAGGGTTCTGATTATGAAGTCATGCTCTTATCTGTTTATGAGGATTCTGATGCAGAGGAATCCATTCCCTCTGCCTCTCCTCCAGAGGATTTTTCTTATGGTGAAACCTTACATACTTTAAGGGAGCATTTCCATTGGAAATGCCAAGGCTATCCTTAGTCCAAAAAGAGACTAGGAGAATTTCTAGACTTGCCACAACATAGGCCTTTAGCAGTACCCCCAGTCCTGGAAGTTGTTGATGTCTTTATGGAATCCATTCTTACTCCTGATACTTTACCCCCTGCTTCTAGGAAACCAGAAAGGTACTGCAGAGTACCTGACTCTAAAATTCCTTTTCAAAAACCCTACTGCTGATCCAGAGGTAATTTCCCAGGGACCTAAAGGTATCAAAGAAACTACAACTAAGAATCCCACCTCTTCAGACAGGAATTCTAGAGCTTTGGACAGATGGTATAAGAAAGTATATACCTCTCCAACTCTCGCCATTAGGGCTTTGTATTGTCAATTTCATATGCTGAAGAACCAACAACATTTTATGGAACTTATTAAGCAAAAAAATAGCTACCTTCACAGACTGTGCAGAAAATAAAGAATTGCAAGAGCTTATGCATTCTGCAAGCCAAGTCAGCAAGCATACATTGCAGTGTGGCTTTGACACCCTAAAATTTATCTTGCAGGGCAGACTTCACTGGTTCTGTACTCAGAACGCATGCTTGACTTAAGGAGCAGGCCATGTCAAATCAAAGTTTAGATGCTCATTTGAACAAGGACAATCTGTTTGGCACCAAAGCAGAAGAGGTTCTTAAAAGGATGGAAGAAAATGCTAAATCTATGCAGACAGTCAAAGAATTTTTGCAAGTACAGCCTCCTAGATTCAGTAGGCATTGCCCCTTGAAACATTGGTCCTTTCCAGTCCCCTCAAGGCCATCTCAAACTAGACCCAGGGGAAACAGATCCCCCAGACTACATTCCCACGATATGCAGAGATCTAAGCAATGGAGTGCCTCCACCTCTAAAGCAGGGAGTGCTAAGCCACCCCCTTATGGAAAGAATTCCCAATGACTTAACTCCACTCCCACCTCTGCCCAACTGCTTGCTCCCCTAGGAGGAAAACTTGCCTTCCATGCAAAACACTGGATTTCCATCACCAAAGACAGATGGCTCCTCAGCATTGTATCTCAGGGGTACAAATTTTACTTCCACTTACTGCCAACCCCAAAAGGGTTCCCAGACTTCCTCCCAAACCATTGGGCAGAGGCACAAAACCAAGTTCAATCCCTGCTCTCTCTAAGGGCAATTCAACCTGTTCCTGTGGAACAGATGGGTTAAGGTTTCTATTTCAGACTTTTCCTGGTACCCAGAAAGAGGGCACTCGGCGCCCAATCCTAGATCTTTCAGTTCTCAGCACCTTCCTGTTGGTACCAAAATTCATAATGCTCACCCTGCAGCAGCTTCTACCTGTGCTAGCCAAGATGCCTGGTTAGTCACCCTAGACTTAAAGGAAGCCTATCTGCACATCACTATAAGGGAGTCATGCAGGAAATATCTACCCTTCAGGGCAGGATCAATGTATTATCAGTTCTCTGCACTTCCCTTTGGCTTATCCACTGCTCCTAGAGTATTCACAAAATGCCTGGCTCCAGCCATTGCTTACTGCAGACAGAGGAGTATTCAAATTTACCCGTACTTGGACGACTGCCTGATTCAAGCAGACAGTCAGGAAATGCTGTTGCAGCACCTGACATTTGTAAAAAACATTCTAACCTCCCTGGGGTACACCATCAACGAAAAGAAATCAAAATCAAAACTAGTCCCCAGTCAAAAGATTGTATTCCTGGGAGCAATCTTGGACACAGCATCCCAGATGGCGTTCCTCACTGCAGAGAAACAAGCCTTATCTGATGGATTATTATACTCAAATGGCCACCAGAACTTATCCGCAAGGAAAATCCTGCAGCCCCTAGGGTTCATGGCCTCATGCATCCTACTAATTCCATATGCCAGACTGCATATGAGGAAACTTCAGTGGTACTTAAAGTCTTTGGTGCCAACATTCTCAGGACTTGGAAACAAGTCATCCCTATCATACCCTGTATAAGGAGTTTCTTTGGTGGGCAGCAGCATGCAACCACAACAAGAGACTGCCCTTTACTCAACCCCATGCCCCCGAGAACCTAACCACAGACTCATCAGACTATGCCTGGGGGGCACACATGGACAGCAAGTGCATCCAGGGCCACTGGAGCCCAAGTCAAATTCGTCTGCACATCAACCAAAATGAGATGCTAGCTGTGCAGCACGCTCTGACAACTTTTTCAGATCCCTACTCTCACCAGGACACCTGCGAATAAAAACAGACATCACCACAGTTATGTGGTACATCAGCAAGCAGGGGGGAACACTCTTACCCACTCTGCAGGCTAGCTATGGCCCTGTGGAACACGGCCGTGGACATGCAGGTCCATCTGCAAGCTCAATTCCTGTCAGGCAAACAAAACTCACTGGCAGACGACTTGAGCAGAAATCTCCTAGACCCACACGAGTGACAATTTAGAGCCCAGCACCTTCAACCTTCTGATTCAGAAATGGGGGACCACAGAGGTGGATCTCTTTGCCTCCCCCTGCAATCACCAGCTCAGCAAATTCTGCACCAGGACACCTCACAGCAGTGCCTGGAAAGTGGATGCCCTATTCTTCCAGTGGGTAAATCTCTCAGTCTGTCTTTCCCCCTCTGCCCCTTCTCTCAAGATACGACAGGACAGACCAAGGACAATTCTGATTGCCCCAGACTGACCACGCCAGCACTGGTACCCACTCATGTGCAGATGGTCGCCAGTGCCACCCTGGCAGCTACACCAGAACCCAACCCTGCTGTCAGGGAGGACACATCTTGCATCTGCAACTGCAAACCCTAAATCTTGCAGCCTGGCTTACTCCTTGAATTCTCCCCCAGTAGCCAGCCTAAGTAAGTAGGTGCTGGACGTCCTTCTTGAAGCCAGAAGACCCAGTACAAGGAAATCCTATGCTAAGAAGTGGAAAAGGTACTACTCCTGGATTCAGTCTAAAGAAAAGGACACAACCCTGCCCTCCCTACCTCTAATCCTGGATTACTTAGCAGATCTACTCCACAGAGGCTTATCCTACTCCATTAAGATCCATGCCTCTGCCATTTTGCTTCATTACAACACTGAGCCACCTCTCTTCTCTCACCCTCTTATCAAACAGTTCCTGAGAGGAGCAGAAAACTTAAGGCCACCAAGGAGAGCACCCACCCCTGCTTGGGACCTTAACTTTGTACTGGAAAAGCTCACGCTTCCCCACTTTGAGCCTGCAGCGTCAGCAGAGTTAAAATTCCTTGGAAAACAGCCTTACTTCTGGCCATCACTTCAGCTAGTGGAGTGTCTGAGCTGCAAGCACTTATGGCTATGGAACCCTTCATTATTTTCCATGCTGACAGGGTTTCCCTCAGGACTAACCCTTCCTTTATGCCTAAAGTGGTGTCCAGTGTGCCTCTCAACCAATCTATTAATTTGCCAACTTTCTTCCCTAATCCTCAGAATAAAGGGGAAAGGATCCTGCACTCTTTAGATGTGCACAGACAGCTCAGATTTTACCTTGATAGGACTAAGCCCTTCAGTAAATCTGTTCGGTTACTAGTCGGCTTTGCACCAGGGGCAGAGGGCAAGGCCATTTCAAAACAATTTCCAGATGGATAGCACACTGTTCCCATTTCTGCTGCAAGCACCATAGGAAACCAACGCCTCAGGGGGTCAGAAAACATTCCACTAGGGTAACTTCTACCTCTACAGCATTCCTCAGGGGGAGTCTTTACCAGGGACATCCTGGAAGCTGCTACCTGGAGTTCTGTACACACCTTCACCAAGCATTACCACCTGCCTATCTTTTCCAAATCTAGGCAGGTTATGCAACAGTAGTCCTGCAAGGCATACTAGCCAGCCCCCACTCTTCAGCTTTGGGAATCTACCAAAGTGTGATGACTGCAACAGTGAAACACGAAGAACATAGTACAGTTGTGTACACTTAACACAAATGTAGATGTTAGTGTATTCATTGTTGCAGTCCTGGTTTCCCTCCCTCCAGCCCCCTTCTCTCTCTTTCTCTCCTCTCTATGCCCATTACTCACCCCCTTCAGGGGTATTGGTGTTTACTTTTTACTGGTGGTGTCTTCCCCACCATAACTTAGCTCCCTATTTGGGGGTCTCCTGACATATGGGGCAAGAAAAACTGATGTAATTGCATCGGCTGCCTGTTTTTATACCCCTGAAGACTTGACGTCAGTCCTGGAGCGACAGCAACCGACGCAGAAATACTAAGTCTCTGGTATTCGGGCTGACTGAAGGCTACCTGCAGACAGATAACCCAAGTGTGATGATTGCAACAGTGAATACACTTGAACATCTACATTTATGGTAAGTGTACACAACTGTACTTTCACATTCTTTTATTGATAAAACTCCTAGAAATACTTTGAAATATTGGAAAAGGTTTCATATCTAAGGAATGGGGAAAAAAAAAACAGAAATTATCTAAAACAATCAGGAGTACCTTGAACTTCAGAGTCTGGGGTTTGGAGATGGAGATTAACAGGAAGAAGACGAAGCATTGAAATTGGTGAAAAAGTGTATGATTAATAAAGCATCAGTCACATTTGTGAAATATGGCTTTACAAGAAAAAGAGGAAATATTGGACTTTTGTTAACCTTGCAAAACATGTAGGGGGCTGAAAAGCATGGACTCCACTTCGTCTTTAATATTTGGAAGGACACTAGAAGAAAAGGCAGCACAGTGGTTTGTTGTTGGGTCTACTTCAAAACATCGAAAGCCCACAATATTGAAGACCAAGTCGTCGAGATGAAAGCATCAAGACCTCAGTTCAGTGAATGACCAGATCTTCGAATCTATTCCTAGGGTAAGTAACCACTCATACCACAACTAACGAAAACAAAGCCCTACCATCCTCAACTCATCCAGGTGAGGGGCTATGCCCCCCCACCCCCCTAACTAAATATGCCAACTCAGAGATCATATTACAGTTGAGAAAAGGGAAAAGTCTACCTTGTTGGTTAACAGGCTACTTACCATGGGAATGGATTCGCCAAGCCGGTCATTTGCAGAAGTGAGGTTTTGATGCTTCCGTCTCGACTGTTTGGTCTTTGGTATTGTGGGCTTTTGATGTTTTCAGGTAGACCCATGCTGTTGCCTCATAGCAAGAGGTTCTTCTGTTTGATTCTCAGCTGGGGTGTCTTCTATGCAGAGTATGCTTGTCCTCCATCTGTTTGCGTGGGTTTCCTCCGGGTGCTTCAGTTTCCTCCCGCATTCCAAAAACATGCGTCTGGAGAGTTTCTCTTTGAGCCTTTGCTGAAAATGGGCTCTGTCCCATTCGGACTTTACGAGTAAACAAATGTTAAATAAAAAGTAACCAAGTAAAACAATATTTTTTTTCATGATATCAATTACATGTTATGTAGTAAAGCATTTTTAGTTATTCAGTGTGATAAAAATACTAAAGAATAGTGTAAAAAGAGAAGAAAGGCTGGACAAAAAGCATGATTAAATTAATATGCTGAAACCTTGGGTTGTTTAGGTGGGGAATGGGAGTATAAAATTGCACAGATAATATATGTAGAGCTGATATGTTTGCTTGCTTTTGCATAGGTGAATATCTGGATTAGGGTCCTTGACTTAATCTAATAAGGTTTTTTTTGTTTAAGCAAGCAAGTAAGAGAACCCTGAATGTAATGAAGTTTTCCTTTAGCAAATGTTCAGTGTGAGTTGAGAAGTCTGCAGCTGAGGGTAGTTCAGTTTTACGTTTCCATGGAGGCAAGCTTACTGTAGTGGCAGGCAAAAAAAAAGCCAGAGCACTTTTTAAGGCCAAAAGTTAATGTTCTCTGGAAACACAAAAGCAGACGTCTTCATGTTTCACTGTTGCAATCATTACATTTGGGTTATCTGCCTGCAGGTAGCCCTCAGCCGGCCTGAATACCAGAGTCTTGGATTCCTGCGTCAAATGCTGTCTCTTCTGTGATATCAGGCCGTCAGGGGTGTAAAACATGCAGCCGATGCCATCACGTCAGTCTTTCTTGCTGCCAGGTGCCCGAAGCGGAAGCAGTTCGCAAGTCCTTTTTCTTGCCCTTAACCGATGTCAGTAAAAGTTAACAATTGTCTTACCTGTGGAAAGCAAATCCCTCAAAGATTTTTATTCATACTGCATTCCTTGCTTGGGCCCAGACCACGACTTTCCCCGCTGTCTGTTTTGTGCCTTATTCAACCCCCGAACTATATGTCTGTCTATTTTTGCAGCAAATTATTTTTGTATTCAGTACAACTATCCAGTAATGGCTTTGGTAAGCCATCCGACTACTGATATTCTGAAAAAACTTAAGGATAAGGACAGAGACAGACCGCATAGGTCCAAAACTGCCAACGACTCTTCTGTTAAGCTAGTCGCCAGTTTGCCGGTACTCAGTGAGATGCTTTCGCAGCCCCCGATACCTGCAACTTCAGATTCTCAGACCTCTACTGAGTCCTATTCGGAGTCCGGTATGCTGTGAAATGCTTCTTCAACTATGGAACCTGTGGATGTCTCCTTGGATGTGTCCTGAGCCGCTGTGCAGGCACCGGCTTCTGAGGGTGTATTCAGGCCTACAGATTTGCATTGTAAACCAAAGCCATCTTCTTAATCCAGGCCTAAAACTCGACCCATGCCTAGAAAAACAATGTCCAAACCGCATGGTTTGGCCCATATGCCTAAAAAAACAAATGCTTAGAATGACTGAAGACCTTATTACTTTAATTAGGGGAAGCAAGCCTTCCCCTCTAAGAGACCTAGAACTGATTTTCCTTCGGATCAGGATTCTGATATTTGTTTCTTCTGATTACCAGGATTTGCCGTTATCTACCTATGAGGATTCTGATGCAGAGGATTCTATTCCCTCTGCTTCCCCTCTAGAAGATGTTTCTTTTGGTGAAACCTTGCACACTCTTAGGGAGCATTTCTGCTGGGAAAGCCAGGGTTACTCTGACTCCAGAAAGAGGCTAGGGAATTCTTACTCCTTCCTCAACACAGGCCTTTCGCTATCCCTCTTGTTCTGGATATTGGAGGTGATGCCTTCTTGGAATCTAGTCTGTCCCCAGACACTTTACCTCCAGCTTCCAGAAAACCTGACAGGTGTTTAGAGTACCTGACTCTTAAGTTCCTCTTCAAGAATCCTACTGTGGATCCTAGAGACCATTTCTCAAGGACCAAAGGGCATTAAGGCTACTGCTGCCAAAAATCCTACCCCTTCTGATAGAGATTCTAGAGCCTTGATCAGATGGGGTAAGAAGGTATACACTTCTGCTACTTTTGCCATTAGGGCTTTAAATTGCCAGTTTCAAAATTGTTGATTCCTGACTGTGCTGAACACAAAGAATTACAGGATTTAATGCATTCTGCTGAACAAGTTGGTAAACCTACTTTGCAATGTGGTTTTGACTCTAGAAGCATCTTGCAGGACTGTTGTCATTGGGTCTGCACTTAGAAGGCATGCTTGGCTTAAGGAGCAAAACTTGCCAGATCATGTTAAAGCGAGATTACTGGATGCTCCCTTAAACCAAGACCGCCTGTTTGGCAACAAAGCAGAAGTCGTCATCAAAAAAGTGGAGGAAAAAGCTAAATCTATGCAAACTGTTAAAGATTTCTTGCAAGTACAGGCTCCCAGATTTAGTAGGCATTGGCCTTCAAAGAATTGGTCCTTTCCAGTCTCTTCCAGGCCTTCTCAGTCCAAACCCAGGAATAGCAGACTACCTAGGTTACAGTCTCGGGCTACACACAGGCCTAAGCAGTTGGGGGCTCCCACTTCCAAAGCAGGAAGTAGTAAGACACCTCCCATGGAAAAATGTCACAATGACTTAACCTTAACCCTTCCAAGCCCTGCTCAACTGCCTGCTCCCTTAAGAGGAAATTTCGCCCTGCATGCAAAAAAATGGGAACTCATTACACAGGACAAATGGGTTTTAAATATAGTTTTCCAAGGATACAGATTCCACATCTACACCCTACCCAACCCCAAACGGTTGGCCAGACCTACCCCAAAATCAGTGGGCAGAGGCTCAACAGCAGGTTCTCTCTTCTAAGTATCAGGGCTATTCAACCTGTCCCAGCAGAAGACAGGGGACAATGTTTTTATTCAAGACTCTTCCTGGTACTCAGAAAAGACAGCTCTTGGCATCCTATCCTAGTCCTCTCTATTCTAAACACCTTTTTGGTAATCCCAAAATTCAAAATGCTAACACTTCAGCTGCTTCCTATGCTAGGCAAAGATGCCTGGTTGGCAACCTTAGACTTAAACGAAGTTTACCTGCACATTCCAATAAGAGAATCTTGCAGGAAATACCTATGCTTCAGGGCAGGTTCCATGCACTATCAGTTCTTTGCACTTCCCTTTGGCTTATCTACTGCATCCAGGATATTCAGTGTCTAGCTCCAGCCATTACATTTTGCAGGCAGAGAAATATTCAAATATACCCGTATCTGGACGATTGTCTGATTCAGGCAGAAAGCCAGAACTTAACATCTGGCATTTGTAAAGAAACTTCTAACCTCACTGGGGTACACCATAAGCGAAAAGAAATCTCACCTAGTACCCTGCCAACAGATTGTATTCCTGGGAGCAAGCTTGAACACAACTTCCCAGATGGCTTACCTCACTCCAGAGAAACAAGTTTATTTGACAACCTACTTCATACTACTGGCCACAAAGACCCAGCTATCTGCAAGGAAAATTTGCAAGCCCTGGGGTTCATGGCCTCTTGCATTCTACTACTTCCATATGCAAGACTGCATATGAGGAAACTACAATGGTATCTAAAAAGCCTATGGTGTCAACATCCTCAAGACCTGGAATCAATAATTCCTGTCATTCGTTGTATAAAGAGTTGAGTTCCTTTGGTGGGCAGAGGCCTGCTACCACAACAAGGGGCTCCCTTTCACTCTACCCCCTGCTGCCCAAACCCTAACAGACGCATCAGACTACATATGGGGGGCTCACTTGGCAGGGCAGTGCATTCAGGGCAAATGGAACCAGAGTCAGATGCACCTGCATATCAACCAAAAAGAAATGTTAGCTGTACAGAATTCCCTGACAGCCTTCAAAAACCACATCCTTCCAGGATAACTATTGGTAAAGACAGACAACACCACAGTTATGTCATAAACAAGCAGGGTGGATCCCACACGTACACTCTCTACAGACTAGCCATGGCTCTGTGGAACACAGCCTTGAGCTACCAAGTGCACCTACAAGCTTAGTTCCTGCCAGGCAAGCTAAATTCACTGACAGAAGACCTAAGCAGAAGTCTCATGGACCCACACGAATGGAAACTGGAACCAGAAATATTCAACCTTTTGAGGAACAAATGGGGAACTCCAGAGATGGACCTATTTGCCTCCCCTCAGAACTATCAGTTGGACAAATTCTGCTCAAGGACTTCCCACAGTCAGTCTTGGAAAGTGGATGTCCTGTCCTTTACCTGGGAAAGCTTCTCTGTTTATGCCTTTCCCCCTCTGCCTCTCCTCTTGAAGGTTCTGCTAAAGATCAAACCGGGCAAGCCAAGGACAGTACTGATTGCACCAGACTGGCCTTGCAAGCACTGGTACCCGCTCTTGCACAGTATACTGCTGAAGCCATGGCACCTACCTGAGACCTTCCCTGCTGTCCCAGCAGGTGGACCAGATTCTGCACCCTTAGCATCAAACCCTGAACCTTGCAGCCTGGCTAATTCCTTGAGCTCTCCAATAGCATCCCTCAGTAAGCAGGTGCTAGATGTCATTCTGGAAGCAAGGAGGCCTAGGACTAGAAAATCCTTTGCTGAAAACTGGAAAAGATACTGTTCCTGGAACCAGACTCGGGGGATGGGCACAGTGGTGCCCAGCTTACCTCATATTCTTCAGTACGTAACAGAAATGCTCCACAAGGGCCTATCCTTCTCATTTCAGCACATAATAATACTGAATCACCCCTCTTCTCTCACCCCCTGCTAAAGCAATTCCCTCAGAGGAGCTAAAAATTTGCCGCCACCCCCCCCCCCCCAGGCGAGCCCCTACTCCAGCCTTGGACCTTAACTTTGTATTGGAAAAGCTCACTCTCCCTCCATTTGAACCAGCTGCAACTGCAGAGTTGAAATTCCATTCTTGGAAAACAGCCTTCCTTCTAGCCATCACTTCAGCAAGAAGTGTCAGAATTACAGGCCCTCATGGCAGTGGAGCTCTTCATTATCTTACATGCAGACAGGGTTTCCCTCAGGATCAATCCTTCTTTTATGCCCAAGGTGGTGTCTAATGTGGCCCTAAATCAGTCCATTCATTTGCCTACCCTTTTCCCGAATCCACAAAACAAAAGAGAACGAATACTGCACTCTTTGGACGTGCACATACAACTTAGATTTTATTTGGACAGGACTAAGCCTCTCAAAATCTGATCAGCTGCTAGTTGGCCTTGCTGCAGGGGTAGAGGGGAAGGCCTTTTAAAAGCAAACCATGTGTAAATGGATAGCCCATTGCATTTATTTCTGCTATAAGCACTATGGAAAACCTAACCCACAGGGGGACAAGATCACATTCCACCAGGGCTGCATCTACCTTTACAGCCTTTATCAGAGGAGTCCCTGCCAGGGACATCCTAGAAGCTGCTACCTGGAGCTCTGTACATACCTTCACCAAGCATTACTACATGCCTGTTTTTTTCTAAATCCAGAGCTGGTTTTGCCACTGCAGTCTTGCAGGGCTTAATAGCTGGCCCTAATGCTCTAACTTCTTCCACCCTTCCTTAGCTTTGGGAATCAACCCAAATGTAATGACTGCAGCAGTGAAACACGAAGAACATAGTACAGTTGTGTACACTTATCATAAATGTAGATGTTGTGTATTCACTGTTGCAGTCCTGGTTACCCTCCCTCCAGTTCCCTGACTTCTCTTGGCTCTACCTTTCCTTCTTGTTTTAAGCTTTCTGGTGTATTTGCTTTGGTAACATAACATATAATTGCTTTCCATTGTGGGGGCACCTGATATCTGGGGCAAGAAAAACTGATGTAGTGGTGTCGGCTGCATGTTTTATACCCCTGACGGCCTGACATCATGGAAGAAGAGAGAGCATCTGACGCAGGAATCGAAGACTCTGGTATTCAGGCCAGCTGAGGGCTGCCTGCAGGCAGATAACCCAAATGTAATGACTGCAGCAGTGAATACACTCAAACATCTACACTTCTGGTAAGTGTACACAACTGTACTTTTTTCACATCTGGGAGGGGAATAAAAACTAGACAAGAATAGACCGTATTTAGTGTTAGTAGGAGCTCAGGCTGTAACTAGCACCTTTAGTATGGCTATCCTTAAATTTAGGTTTGGTGATGCCTTTGGGTGAAGCTGTCAATTTGGGATAGTTCCTATCTGGAGGGTTAAATTTTATTATTTGAAATGTGCATAGTTTTGTGTGGTTTCAGTTATGTTATGGCGGAATTGAGTGTGTTTTTTTTGTTTGTTTTTTTTTTTCTTTGAGATTTTCATTAAAACAAAATGTGTTGCAAAATGTGACGCAAGTTCACAAAGAGATGACAAAAAACTGAATAAAAGATCAACCTGCCAAACATTTGTGGGTACATGTAACACAAAAGCTGGAAATGGACATTAAAAAAGCACTTATGTATATAATAGGCTGGCATAGTAACTTCATAATAGACATGCACTCTGCGTGTTATTTTGGAATGTGAATGGTCTCACAGTTACAGACAAGATAATAGTACTGAATTATATTAGGAAATGTAGAGTGCAAATGGCAGTAATACAGTAGCTGCATTTGCAAATAAGTGAGCATGTGAATTTGGTAAAGGATTTCAGGGTGGATGTTCAAGCGGATTATCAGGGACACTCATTGCTAGAAGAGCCCCAGTAGTGATGGAGGAGAAAAAAGGTAATAATAGATGTTAAGTTGTCCATCTCGCCTTCGTTCTTGCTTTTTGGGTTTGGAGCTGATCCTCTGCTTTGACTCTGCCATCTTCTATAATTCGAGAGTTGTTTACTGGCTCGAGGCTACCCCTTATCCCAGCATGCCCAGCGTCAGCTACCCAGATCTCGTTTGTTGCTTCCTTACTGGCTCAGGCTTAGTATAGTTTTTTTCTATTAATATATTGAAATGTCAAGTATTTGTCAATTTTTGTCTAGATAATATTCCTTTATCCCTTATCGCTTTCTTGTGTATTTTAGCTTTGTTGGCCATCATTCCATAACTCGCAGGCCTTCCGTTTCCCTTGAACTCGTTTAAATTAGAGAGTTTCCCCCTCCCCTTAGGACAGCCGATTAAATTAGAGGCTTTCCTTTCTGTTCCTTAACAGTATATAAAACAAAAAAGTCTGTTTGTTTGTTGTTTTCTGTAGCATAGCTTTTTATTATTGTTGTTGTGATTGTTACTATAATGTCTAAAGATACCAAGGTACCTGGCTTCAAAAAGTGTGACTCATGCTGTCAGAAAATGTCTCTGACAGATGGGCACACTAGTGTATATTGTGTGGGCGCTGTTCACCTGCAGGACTCCTGTTCTATATGTCACGCTTTTAGTCCAAGGGTCCTGCAGGAGCGCAAAAACAAATTAATCCTTTGGGGATTATTGAAGCCTCCGGATTCTCCGGCTAAAATTACTCAGCCAGCGAAATCCCCTAAGTCTGTCAAGCAGTCGGCTCCACCTTCGGAGCCGACTCCTTTACTTGACCAACCAAGTATGTCGGTGCCGGCTGGCACCGACAAGACAACTCCTCCATCGGCTCCATCTGCTATTTTAGAGCCGTCTCGGAGCCATAAGAGACTGAAGTCTCCGTCCTTGGAGTCCATCCACTCGGCACCTCAGTCACCTTTGTTAGAGTGAACGTAGCCATCATTCTTCCCACTCCTCTCGATCCTCTAGATTATCGGATCATGATGTGGAGATAGTAAGTAGGTTGCTTAAGTCGCAGGCACTGGCAAAAATTCTGTCCAACCCACCTAGACAGGTATCTGCTCCAACCCCCTCTATTTCTGTTCCTCCTCCGACTACATTTAGCTCTGAGCCGGAGACCATGGATCCGCAGGTAGTAGAACCGTCGGCACCGATCATCTCTCCTTCGGTTCAGATTACCTCAATCATACCTTCTGTCGAGGGATCTGGGCTCCAAGGCGCTCTCGGCTCTGAGGGGGGAAGTGGCATCGGACCCTTGTTCGACCCCGTTCTCCCCCTCGAAGCTTTGGCGCAGGTGAGCTCAGCTCCAACATCGGCCTCTGAGCCGTCGCCCTTGACGCGGAGAAAGACACCTGTTTCTTCGGAGCCGGAGCTTTCTCTGCCTAGAGGTCGGGATGCCTTTAAGGTCATGCGGAGTGTGCTGTCCCCTGAAACAGCACTACTGCCAGCTCCATCAGCTCCTCCCCCCATGGTGTCTGTTCCAACCTCTACTCCATCTCCAGACCCCAAGCATAGGGAACCTATGCCCCAGGACACCCCATTGGATGATCCCTCTTCTTCTGAAGCCTCCCCTGATCACTCTGAGGAGCCTCCCTGGAAATAGTGCAAGAGGAAGCACATAGACTCCCCTGAGTCTGTCATTTCAGATACGGACATGGATGAATCGGAAGGGTCCCCAAGGTCCCCCTCTGAGGATGTTTCCTTTTCAGACATCCATGAAATGCTTAGAGGAGGAACTGGACTTCCCTAGCCCCTACTGAGGACGAGTCTGTATACGTGGATGCATTTGGTTCCCGACCTTCCACCTCCTGGGTATCTCCTCCTTTCAATCCACTCATGTCTGTAGTGGCTCGAAAGGCTTGATCAGCTCCAGATTCTGTGGAACCTACTCCGAGGAGACCAAACAAATTTATTACAGCCCCCCCAGGACAAGCAATTCCTCTCCAAAGGTGTGCCCATTGATGCCATGGTGGTAGCAGCAGCCACCAAGAGCGAGCAGAAACCTCATCTGTTCATCCTGCGAACAGAGTCTCGGACGATGGACAGATATAGAAAGCGAATGTTTGCTTCAGTGACCTTTTCAATGAGATCCCTGAACTATCTATGCCGTTTTATACGTTTTCAAAGGGATCTCCTGAAAGAGCTTGGAGATACCCTTCAAGATCCTACAGCTGAGGGAGCACCAGCCAAAGTAGCTTCTCTGCTTGCGACTCTTAATTCCATAGTCAACTCCTCCATGAGGCTGATTTCCTGTGCAGCCGATGGAGCAAGCAGAGCCGCAGGGACAGGTGTGGCTCTCAGGAGACATGCTTGGATGCGGCTGTGTCAGTTTGCGGAACCCTTTCAACCGTTCTTCACCAATACTCCTTTGATGGCTCCTTTCTCTTTGGGCCTCAGGTGAAAGACACGTTGACCAGGTGTGAGCAGGAAGGCAAGACTCTCTCTGCCGTGGGAGTCTGTTTTTCCACTCCTTCCAGACCTTATCCCAAGGGTCAGAAGAGAGGAAAGATGTGGTTCTGAAAATCCCAGGGACCCTTGCCTGACCCACTTGGTGATTTTTTTTCCCCTCAGGGGCAGCGGGTGAAACAACAGACGCTGCCCTTGTGGCAGAGGGGGTCTGCAAAACCAGGGTGACAGAGAAACCTTCTCTGCCAAAACCCTTCCAGCATCCCCTGAAGGGCTGCCAGACTGCTCACCTCTGGAGGCAGTCGGGGGAAGACTTTTGCTGTACCCAAAAGCCTGGCAAGAGACAGATAGGTACTATCCATCATATCCGAAGGTTCCAAAATTC
Organism: Protopterus annectens; assembly: GCF_019279795.1. NCBI lineage: Eukaryota > Metazoa > Chordata > Ceratodontiformes > Protopteridae > Protopterus > Protopterus annectens. Next base: position 251,553,340 of record NC_056743.1, read on the forward strand.
CCCTCCATCAATCCCCCATAGAATCAAAAAAGCCCATCCTAGATGTCCCACCCAATCTAAGTGATCAAGCAGTCACAGAAGTTTCAAGACTGCTAGAAAAAAAAGAGCCATTCAGGAAGTCCCCAAAGACCAACTAGGATCTGGAGCTTACTAAAGATTCTTTTTATTACCAAAAAAGACAGGAGACTGGTGACCAGTACTGGATCTCAGCAGATTGAACAAATTTGTACAAAAAGAAAAGTTCAGATGGTGACACTGCAGTCCATTTTCCTTTTTTTGGGTCAGGACAATTGGATGTGCTCGATAGATCTACAGGACACATACTACCATATCAAAATGGACAGATGCTCCAGGAGATTTCTTTGCTTCCGGGTAGGGGCCAGTCATTACCAGTTCAAAGCTCTGCCCTTTGGTCTCACCTCAGCCCACAGGGTGTTCACCAAGTGTATGGCAATAGTCACGGCTCACCTGAGGCGTCAAGGATTCCAGGTGATGTCCTTCAAGGATGCATCTGCAGTCCTTACAAATGGGTTGTCCTGTCGTCAGGCAGCCCTTCGGTCGGCCGGATTCCAAAGTCTGGGTCTGGCCTCGGCTGGTGTCGCACTTCACCCGACGTCACAGCTGCAGTTTTTCGGGTATAAAGGCATCAGCCGACGCCATTTTCCTCAGTCTTTCTTGCCGCGTGGCGCCCGAAGCAGAAGCTGTTCGCAAGTGCCAGTCGGTCAGAACCAGAGATTACTACTACCGAATACTACTTCGAAGACTTCTAGAAAGCTAAGTACCCCGTTGGGGACTCTTTCTTGCCTCAGCCGATGTCAGAAAAAGTGAATAACTGTTTAACTTGTGGGAAACAAATACCTCATAAAGATTTCCACTCTTACTGCTTACCTTGTCTAGGCCCAGACCACGACGTCGCAGCTTGTCTAGCCTGTGCTTCTTTTAACCGGCGGACGCTTAGACGTCGGTCGGAGTTTGCTGAGGAGTATTTCGGCTCCGATTTTGCTTATATTATGCCGTCGGATCCTCCGACTTCGCAAATATCTAAAACGCAAGGAAAAGGACCGACACTCGCGGTCCGCGGTTTCGGCCGAAACCGCGGTTAAGCCAACCGCGAGTGTATCGGTTTCGGCTGAAACCGAGCTAGCGGTCCCTCCTTCAGCCGAAAACTTTCCTTCAGCCGAGGCCTCTTCCAACCTCGTGGAATCGGCTTCTGATATCCCACCTGGTGTTACAGTTTCTCAGGAATTATCAGACACTATTCCCTTGGATGTTTCAACCCCTGCACGTGGAGCTGCTAGGCCACCTGCAACCATGTCCATTAAGGCCTTTGCCAGGGCTAAAGCAGCTAAAACTACTAAATCTGTGCCTGCTAAGCCCCCCTCTCACAGGCCTAGCTCTAGTTCACAAATGCTTAGTTTAGCAGAGGATCTTATCTCTTTAATCCGAGGATCCCAACCTCAACCAGACAGGGCCTCTCACCCGCCTCCAGAGAAGAGGCCCAGAGCTGAGCCCCCTGAGCCAGTGTCTACAGATGATTCCTCTGATGACTCAAATGATACAGACCCTCCAGAGGCCCCATACTCCCCTTATGAAGACTCTGATGGTGAAGAGTCCATTCCTTCTGCCTCTCCGCCTGAGGAATTTTCCTTTGGGGAAACCCTGCATGCTATGAGGGAACAATTTCAGTGGCAGGGCCAGGATTTTTCAGATTCCAGAAAAAGGCTTAGAACCTTTCTGCATTTACCTCAACATAGGCCTTTAGCCATTCCTCCAGTTCTTTCTGTTGTAGATGATGCATTTAATGATGCCTGCTCTGCTCCTGATTCTCTGCCTCCGGCCCCTGTTAAGCCCGATAGATTCTACAGGGTCCCGGACACACATTACCACCTGTATAAGGCTCCCCTTGCAGATCCTGAGACTATCTCCCAGGGACCTAAGGCTGTAGCAGCCTCCTCTACCAAAAACCCCCTCCCCTCTGAAAGGGAATCCAGATCCTTAGAGAGATGGGGTAAAAAAGTTTACGCTTCTGCTACTCTTTCAGCTAGGGCCTTGAACTGTCAATTTCACATGATGCAGTATCAAGAATTTTTGCTAGATCAGTTAACCAAAAAAGTGTCTTCAGATGAAACAGTAGACAAGAAATATGTGCAGGAAATTGTACATAACATTCAGCAAGTCAGTAACCATTCCCTAAAATGCGGCTATGATGCACTGGAGGCTTCCTTTAGATCAGCCATGACTGGCAGAGTCATCAGAAGGCATGCATGGCTAAAAGAACAGGCATTACCAGACCATATCAAATCAAAGCTATTGGATGCTCCTATGGATAAGATCAATTTGTTTGGCTCTCCAGCACAACAAGTTCTCAAGAAGATGGAAGAGAAGGCAAAATCTGTCCAAACAGTAAAAGATTTCTTACAGGTCCAACCTCCGAGGTTTAGCAGGAATTGGCCCTCCAAGAATTGGTCCTTTCCAGACTCCTCCAGAACTCAGAGAGGCAGGAATAGGCGTTCAAGAGGCAGAAGCCAATCCAGGGGTGCCTACAGAGGCCGTCAGTGGCAGGGCAACAACCAGCGAGGCACAGACACAGCCACCACCACAACTACTGGTCAATCACAGTGACTTGGCTCTGGCACCGCCTACCAGGGAACAACTGCAAGCACCCTTAGGCGGGAAGCTAGCCTTATTTACAACAAACTGGCATTACATCACAAGAGACAACTGGATTTTACAGATAATAGACCAAGGTTACAGGTTTCACTTCCATACTCTACCAGGTTAGAGAGGAATGCCAAACCTACCTCCAAATCAAAAGACGGAAGCACAAAAACAGATTTCCCAGTTAAGGATGAGAGCTGTAGAAAAGGTACCATCTATGGAGCAGGGCAAGGGATTTTACTCCAGACTCTTCCTGGTACCAAGAAAAGAAGGCAAATGGAGACCTATTCTCGACTTGTCCGCTTTAAACACATTCCGCTTTAAACACATTCCTCATCGTTCCAAAATTCAAAATGCTGACCCTACAGCAGCTTCTTCCCATGCTGGGCAAGGAGTCTTGGCTGGTGACTCTAGATCTCAAGGAGGCATACCTGCACGTCCCCATACGACCAAACTGCAGAAGATACCTCAGATTTCTTGCAGGATCAGAGCATTATCAATTCTCAGCATTGCCTTTTGGCTTATCTACTGCGCCCAGAGTGTTCACGAAATGCCTGGCATCAGTAATTGCTCATTGCAGGCTTCAGGGAATCCAAATCTACCCATACCTGGACGACTGCCTGATACAAGCGGACAACAAAAGCAAGCTAGCAGAAGATTTACAAAGGGTCATTTATCTGCTACAAGCCCTGGGATACACAGTCAATATAAAAAAGTCAAGGCTGATACCATCCCAGAGAATAACCTTTTTGGGTGCAGAGTTGGACACATCAAGGCAAATGGCATTCCTAACGGTAGAAAAACAGGAGCAGCTACCTCTCTACTTCTTGGCCTTAACAAAACAGAACCATCTGACAGCAAGAAAAGTTCTGCAAGCCTTGGGTTTCATGGCATCCTGCATAATATTGGTTCCTCATGCCAGGCTGCATATGAGAAAACTACAGTGGTACCTAAGGAATTTATGGTCTCAACACAAGCACAGCTTAGAAACCCAGATTCCCATTATTCCATGCCTGAAGCAAGAATTCCTATGGTGGGCTCAGGCTTGTCAATCAAACACAGGATTGCCTTTTCACAGTGCTCAACCAAGCCAAACCATCACGACAGACGCCTCAGACCTCGGTTGGGGGGCACACATGCTGGACAAGTGCATACAAGGCTTATGGTCTCAAAACCAGCTGCACCTACACATAAATCTAAAGGAAATGCTGGCAGTAAAACTGGCAATTCAGGCATTCAGACCATTCCTTCAACAAGGTCCATTGCTGATAAGGACAGACAACACCACAGTCATGTGGTACATCAACAAGCAGGGAGGCACACCTTCATATCCTCTTTGCCGGATGGCACTGGATCTCTGGAATGTGGCCCTGAGCTACAGCATTCAGTTAAAAGCAATTTTTGTACCAGGAAAAGAAAACATCCTAGCAGACATTTTAAGCAGGACTACCACAGATGCCCACGAATGGATGCTGCATCCGGACATCTTCAAGACAATTACAAGAAAATGGGGACTCCCAGAAATAGACTTATTTGCATCCCCATGCAATCACCAACTAAAGAAATTCTGCACAAGGACATACCACCCACTTGCTTGGAAGGTGGACTCCCTATCCTTCAGTTGGAAAAACCTGACAGCATATGCATTCCCACCACTTCCTTTGATGCACCAAGTGCTATTGAAGATCAAAGAGGACCGTCCAAGGATCATTCTGATAGCTCCAGACTGGCCAAGACAACATTGGTACCCATTACTGAGGAGCATGTCTCGGGAACAAATATGGCCACTACCCCTGGTTCCCTTGCTGTTAACGCAGAACAATTTCAACAATCTGCATCCAAACCTGCAAACACTGCAGCTGACTGCCTGGAACATTGCATAAGACCAATTAACCCAAATTTATCCCAAAGGGTTAAAGACATTATCCTTGAGGCTCGCAGACCCTCAACAAGAAAGAATTATTCAGCAAAATGGAAAAGATACCTCATTTGGAGTACTACAAAAGGAGAAGATGTGTCACTGGTAAACATAGCCAGCATTCTGCAATACTTGGCTGAGCTCTTCCACACAGGCCTGTCCTATTCCTCCATCAAAATTCATGCATCAGCTATTTCAGCAGAATACGACTTGGATCCTCCTGTCTTCTCACATCCTCTGCTCAGACAGTTTCTGAGAGGAATTAAAAATGTAAAGCCACCTAGGAAGCCACCATTACCAGCATGGGACTTGAATTTTGTGCTAGAAAAATTAACACTTCCTCCTTTCGAACCAGCAGCAACAGCAGAATTGCAATACTTATCATGGAAGACTGCTTTCCTGCTGGCAATCACTTCAGCAAGAAGGGTATCTGAACTTCAGGCATTAATGGCAGTGCAACCCTTCCTGATCTTCCATCAAGATAGTGTCCATGAGAACAAATCCTTCCTTTATGCCTAAGGTGGTTTCCAGAGTTTCTTTAAATCAGGCTATCCACCTACCTACATTCTTCCCCAACCCACAGAACGAACAGGGGAGAAAGATTGCTGCATACCTTGGATGTACATAGACAATTACGCTACTACCTGGACAGAACCAAGGGCAATAGAAAAACTGACCAGCTACTGGTAGCATATGCAACAGGAAGGGAAGGAAAAGCAATTTCAAAACAGACAATCTCCAAGTGGATAGGAAATTGCATTAGATTTTGTTACTCCTACCATGGAAAGAAAACTCCAGAGAACATCAGGCCTCACTCTACAAGGGCTACAGCCACTACCACAGCCTTCTTACGAGGAGTGGCTACCAAGGACATTTTAGAGGCTGCTACTTGGAGCTCCGTGCATACATTTGCCAAGCATTATAATTTACCTTTATACTCTATATCCCGAGCAGGTTTTGCCACTGCTGTTTTGCAAGGGGTCCTAACTACACCATAACTTTATTTTTCCACCTCCCCCAGTTTGGCTATGGTATTCTACCCATTTGTAAGGACTGCAGATGCATCCTTGAAGGACATAGTACAGTTTTGTACCTACCATAAATGTAGATGTCCGATAGGAATGCATCTGCAGTCAGGATTACCCACCTTCCCTCTGTGGTGCTCCTAGGGTATTTGCCCATCTTATAGCTAGCTGGGGGAATCTATTATGGTGTATTTGTTTGTATATATGTACATACATGCTTATTTTTGTGTTTGCTCTCTACTATTTGGAATCATTGGCATTTATCCAAATTTAGCCTTCCAAGAGGGCACCTGGCATCTGGGGCAAGAAACACTGAGGAAAATGGCGTCGGCTGATGCCTTTATACCCGAAAAACTGCAGCTGTGACGTCGGGTGAAGTGCGACACCAGCCGAGGCCGGACCCAGACTTTGGAATCCGGCCGACCGAAGGGCTGCCTGACGAAAGGACAACCCATTTGTAAGGACTGCAGATGCATTCCTATCGGACATCTACATTTATGGTAGGTACAAAACTGTACTTTTCCCTATCTAGACTACTGGCTCCTGGCTGCTACCACCAGGTGTCCACTCTTAGAGGCACGGGATTATACAATCACATCATGCACTCAACTAGGCATTACAGTAAATTTTGAAAAATCTGCCTTGTTGCCCTGTCAGTCTATCACTTGCATAGGAGCAGAATTAAACACAAAAGAAATGTTTGCAAGATTACCACAGGAAAGAGTTTCCACTATTCGTCAACAAGTGTTAATTCTAATGCAGAGCAAAAGGGTTCAAGTCAGACATGTCCTCCAAGCTATAGGCTCCATGGCAGCTGCCATTCTTTTCCCGTTAGCGCTTTTCCACAGGAGAATCCTCCAGTGGCTTCTTTTCATGCAGTGGTCTTTCCAGGAACTACCTATGTCTCGCATGATCCTGATCACAAAAACATGCAAAAAGCACCTTTCTTGGTGGATGGTCTCCCCACTAGTAATTCAGGGCAGACCTTTCATAAACCCCCTCCAGTAGCCACAGTGACCACGGACGCCTCCCTGATAGGGTGGGGTGGGCATTATCTAGGCAGGACAGTCCAAGGCACTTGGCAACCTCACGAGTACCATCTGCATATCAATGTCCTAGAAATGAGAGCAGTTCTAGCATTGCAAGCCCTTCAAGACGGTCTTCCTTCTGGGACCATTGCAATCCAAACGGGCAATGTGTCAGTGGTGTGGTACATCAACAAACAGGGCGGGACCAGGTCTTACCCCTTGTGTCAAGAAGCACTCAGACTGTGACAATGGGCGATTTCCTCACAACGTTTTCTGATAGCAACTCGCATCCCTGGGAAATCCAATGTCGTAGCGGACAGGCTCAGCAGAGCTTTCCTCATGCCTCACAAGTGGTCTCTGAATCAGGAAGTTGCGGATCTTATCTTCTGCAAATGGGGTCAGCCTTGCTGCGACCTATTTGCCACTCCTTTCAACAACAAATGCAGCAGCTACTTCTCCCTACTTCCTTTTCCAGGTCATATACTCAGAGATGCTCTAGTCCACAATTCACCTCAGGGACTCCGTTACTCTTTCCCCCCTTTTCCCCTAATTCCAAGATTCATACAGAAAGCAAAATCGTTGGGTTGCAAAATTGATCCTCATTGCCCCATATTGGCTTCAACAGATATGGTTCCCGTTCCTACACCTCCACCTTCTGGATCAACCGTGGATTCTGGACCCAGTTCCAGATCTTCTGATCTGCCAATCAGGTGGGTTGCACCAATCCCTTCAAACTCTCCAGCTCATAGCTTGGCTACTCCACTTCCAACCTTAGCCAGGCTTTCCAATATCTCCTCAGCAGTCCATGATATTGATGTTCTTCATTCCACATTGCTGCAGTCCTAACTATTGGGTAGTCCGCTGTCCAGTCGGCCCGAATACCAAAGTATATGGCTGACGTCGGTCAGGGCGCATTAGACTGACGTCAGTACGTCAGGGTACTAATGCGCATGACCGACGTCATATCCTCAGTCTTTTTTGCCGCATGGTCCGATGCAGAAGCAATTTTGCGAGTGCAGGTTGGCATTCTGAAAGTTTCTGAAGCCAGAGTTTCAGACCGAATCAAAGTTGGCTAAGTACCCCGTTGGGGAATATTTTGTTTTTTTCTTGCCTCAGTATTTAACCGGATGTCAGAAAAAGTGAATAACTGTATTTCTTGTGGGAAACGGATACCTCATAGGGATTACCATACTTTGTGTATACCTTGTTTGGGGCCTGAGCACGACGTTGTTGGATGCCGCTCTTGTGCTAGATTTAACAAACGCACTATTAAGAGAAGGTTAGACTGTGCCAGGTTAGTGTTTGGGAAGCGTTGTAATTATAAAATGCCGTCGGATGCTCCGTCGCCGGCTTCGGCTAAAAAACGCAAGGACAAAACAGCAAAGCCTAGAGTGGAAGAACCGACAGTCCCGGACGTCGGTTCTTTAGAGGGCTCAGTGGAGCCGGAGGTTTTGCCAGGTGTTTCTTTGGAGTCTCAGGGAGAGACTTTACTGTTACAGGATGTATCCTCTCAGGAAGTAGGCCAGGCTGAGGGGGCTTCTCAGGTGGCTGTTCCCTCTCTTCCTAAGGTGGTCAGAGCCTCCCCTTCTGTTTCCAAGGCTTCTTTGAGGGGCAGGCCTAGTTTTGCTTCAGTGGGGGTTTCTCCTAGTGCTTCAGGGTCTTTGCCTAAGAAACATATGCTTAAAATGGCAGAGGATTTGATTACTATGATTAGGGGTTCTATGCCCCCTCCTGATAAGAGGCCTAGGGTGGAACCTGAGTTTGAGAGTTTTGAGCAATGCTCGGAGGCTTCTGAGTCTTCGGTTGAAGACTTGCAGGAGTTCCCTCCTTATTCTGATTCTGATGTGGATGATTCTACTCCTTCAGCTTCCCCTCCTGAGGATTTTTCATTTTCAGAGACTCTGCATTCCATGAGGGAGCATTTTAAATGGGAAGGTCAAGATTTCTCTGATTCCAGGAAAAGGCTTAGGGAATTCTTGTTTTTACCCCAGCATAGGCCTTTAGCTATACCTCCTGTTTTGAATGTGGTGGACGATGTTTTTGCAGAGGCTTCCCTGAATCCTGATTCTTTGCCTCCTGCCCCAGTTAAACCGGATAGGTATTATAGGGTGCCTGAAGCTCATAAGTATCTTTTTAAGAGTCCTAGGGCAGACCCGAAACTGTCTCTCAGGGGCCTAAAGGTGTGAAGGCCTCAGTTGTTAAAAATCCTGTCCCTCCTGATAAAGAGGCAAGGGCTTTGGATAGATGGGGAAAGAAAGTGTATACTTCTTCCACTTTAGCCATGAGGGCGTTGAATTGTCAGTTTCATATGTTAAAATATCAGAATTATCTTCTTTCACAGTTGAAATCTAAGGTAGATGCTCTGGCGGAAGGTATTGAGTGTAAAGAGTTGCAGGATTTAGTTCATGTGTCTGAACAGGTGGGTAAACATTCCTTGCAATGTGGTTTTGATGCTGTGCAGGCCTCCTCCAGGGTGGCTGCCACTGGTTCTGTTCTTCGTAGGCACGCCTGGTTGAGAGATCAGAATTTAGCTGAGCATGTTAAGACACGGGTTTTGGATGCTCCCTTGCAGTCTGATGTGTTGTTTGGTTCGCCTGTAGAAGCAGTTTTGAAGAAAATGGAGGACAAGGCTAAGTCTATGCAAACTGTTAAAGATTTTTTGCAGGTGCAGCCTCCGAAGTTTAGTAGAAATTGGCCTGCTAAGGGATGGACTTATCCTGCTTATGATTCCCAGTCTAGGGGTAGGTCTAGACGTGGTAGGGGCAGAGCTCAGGGTTCTTTTAGGCCTAGGACAGGGAGTTCCCCTGCTCAGACTTCTGGTGAGGGCAGTCCTTTCGTAAGCAGACCCAATGACCTGCCTTTTCAGCTGCCAGTTCATTCTCGCCTGGCAGCACCGTTGGGAGGAAGACTGTCTCTTTTCAAAGGAAATTGGGATTTAATTACCCAAGACAGATGGGTTCTGGATATCATTCACCACGGTTACAGGTTTTACTTCCATACCTTGCCTCCTTTCAAAGGCATGCCAGACATTCCTCCTCTACAAAGACAAGAGGCTCACAAGCAAATGTCTCAGTTACTCCAAATAGGGGCCATTCAGCCAGTTCCTGTGCCAGAAAGAGGCCTAGGATTTTATTCTCGCCTGTTCCTAGTACCAAAGAAGGGGAACACGTGGAGACCAATTTTGGATTTATCTATCCTCAACACTTATCTGGACATTCCCAAGTTCAAAATGTTGACGTTACAACAGCTTTTACCTCTGCTAGGCAAAGATCACTGGATGGTAACTTTAGATCTCAAGGAAGTTTACCTTCATGTGCCTATAAGGCTAAGTTGCAGAAAGTATCTGCGTTTTCGAGCTGGAGATTCTCATTATCAGTTCTCTGCATTGCCCTTTGGCTTATCTACTGCGCCCAGAGTATTCACAAAGGTTCTGGCTCCAGTGATAGCTTACTTCAGGCTAAAAGGAATTCAAATCTATCCTTACTTGGACGATTGCCTGATTCTGGCTCAAGAAAAGGAAGACCTTCTACAGCATTTGGAATATGTCATAGCAGTGCTAAGATGCCTAGGGTATTCTGTGAACGAAATAAAGTCCAGTCTAGTACCCTCTCAAGACATGTGCTTTCTGGGTGTGAGACTGAATACAGCAGCCCAGATGGCCTTTTAACCCCGGACAAACAAAAGAATCTTTCCAGTTACTTCCATCAACTATCTCTTCAGTCCGGGCTGACTGCAAGGACAGTCCTTCAAGCCTTAGGGTTCATGGCATCTTGTATTCTGGTGCTTCCCAATGCCAAACTGCATATGAGGAAGCTACAATGGTATCTCAAAAATGTATGGACACAGCACTGCCAGGATTTGGACACTGTCATTCAAATAATACCTTGCATTCAAAAGGAATTTTTGTGGTGGGCTCAGGAATGTCACCTAAACAAGGGACTGTCTGTGACCCGGCCAGAGGCGAGTCCAATTCTAACGACAGATGCCTCAGACATTGCTTGGGGAGCTCATCTAAATGGAAAGTGGATACAAGACAAGTGGCCTGCCAGACTACAGCATCTACATATCAACATGAAGGAGATGTTAGCAGTCCAGTTTGCATTAATGGCTTTCAAGGAGTTACTTCTTCCAGGGCAGGTGTTGATTCTAACAGACAACACAACTGTCATGTGGTACATCAACAAACAAGGGGGAACACATTCTTACCCATTGTGCAGGCAAGCAATGATTTTATGGGAGACTGCGCTCAGCTTGCAACTAACTCTTCAGGCAAGGTTTCTGCCGGAGCACAGAACTCCTTAGCAGATGTGTTAAGTAGACAAATCATGGATCCCCACAGTGGAAACTGGATCTTCATGTATTTCAAAAGTTGACAGTGTCCTGGGGAACTCCAGACATAGATCTGTTCGCTTCTCCACTAAACCACCAGCTGCCAAAGTTTTGCACAAAGAGGTTTCATCACACAGCTTGGAAAGTGGATGCTCTTTCTTTCAGTTGGAAAAATCTTCATGTGTATGCGTTTCCACCTCTGCCTCTTCTTCCAAAGGTGCTTCTAAAGGTCAGACAAGACAAGCCAAGGATGATTTTAATAGCTCCAGATTGGCCTCGCAGCACTGGTACCCATTACTGAGGAGTCTGGTAAAGAAGCCTCCATGGCCTTTACCCTTGATTCCACATCTGTTGTCTCAGAAGGACGGTCGTCTGCTCAATGTCAAGCTTCACTCTCTTCATCTAACAGCCTGGCATATTCTGTTTTGAAAGACAGCAGGTCTCAACTTCCTCAACAAGTTTTAAATGTGATTATGGAAGCCAGAAGACCTAGTACAAGGAAAGTGTACAGAAAAATGGAAGAGATTTTTATTTTGGACTGCAGCAAAGAATTTGGAGATTTCAGAGCCTAATTTGAGTGTGGCTCTTCAATATCTTACTGAGTTATTGGACAAAGGTTTGTCTTTCTCTTCCATTATGATTCATGCTGCAGCAATTTCAGCTCACTATGATTGTGACCCACCATTGTTTTCACATCCTTTGTTCAAGCAATTTCTTAGAGGGCAAAGAATATAAGACCCCACGAGAGCTCCTACTCCTGCTTGGGATCTCAATTTTGTGTTGGAGAAACTTACTCTACAACCTTTTGAGCCTGCAGCTACTGCTGAACTGAAATACTTGTCATGGAAGACTGCTTTTTCGTTGGCCATTACTTCTGCAAGAAGGGTTTCTGAGTTACAGGCCCTTATGACGGTTGAGCCTTTTTGATTTTTCATAAGGATAGGGTATCATTACGTACTAATCCTTCCTTTATGCCTAAAGTGGTTTCTAGTGTGGCTTTAAACCAAACTATTCATTTGCCTACGTTTTATGCAGATCCCCAAAATAAAGGGGAAAAGATTTTGCACACTTTAGATGTACACAGGCAATTGCGTTATTATTTGAGCAGGACTAAGGATTTTAGGCAGTCTCAGCAGTTGTTTGTTTCTTTTGCTTTGAGTTCTCAGGGCAAGCCTGTGTCAAAACAAACTATTTCTAGATGGATTGGGTGTTGCATTACATTTTGTTATTCCCATCATGGCAAGGAGATTCCAGCTGGGATTAGACCTCATTCCACTAGGGCTACTGCCACTTCAACAGCATTTCTGAGGGGGGTGGCAACTAAGGATATTTTGGAGGCAGCTACTTGGAGTTCAGTGCATACTTTCTCTAAGCATTATCACCTTCCTCTATACTCTAAGTCTAGGGCTGGTTTTGCCACAGCTATTTTGCAGGGCATGTTGTCAGTTCCTGCTTCCTTATGATTTGCCAGCCTCCCTTACCTCTGCTTTGGGATTCTACCCAATAGTTAGGACTGCAGCAATGTGGAATGAAGAACATAGTACAGTTTTGTACCTACCATAAATGTAGATGTTCGAGGATCCACATTGCTGCAGTCCAATTCCCTCCCTCCTTCCCTCTGTGTTTAGGGGTGGTTGTGTAGGTGAGGTTATATTCTGCTAATTTTGTATATTTTGTATATATATATATATATTTTGGTGCAGGTATGTTGGGAGTTTTTGGTTTTTGGCCTTATCTTTTCAGGGTCTTCTGACATCTGGGGCAAGAAAAGACTGAGGATATGACGTCGGTCATGCGCATTAGTACCCTGACGTACTGACGTCAGTCTAATGCGCCCTGACCGACGTCAGCCATATACTTTGGTATTCGGGCCGACTGGACAGCGGACTACCCAATAGTTAGGACTGCAGCAATGTGGATCCTCGAACATCTACATTTATGGTAGGTACAAAACTGTACTTTTCCTCACAAGTCTACTATGAGGAAAACGTATGCTAGTAAATGGAAACCGTTGGATCCTTTCTCAGCCCCAGTCCATGAAATTCTTGAATTTCTAGCACAGCTTTTTCAGTCTGGTGCGGCTTCCGCTACCATTAGAGTACAACTAGCTGCCATTTCTAATTTTCATATCGGTATGTTTAATTCTAGCATAATGTCCCATAAGCTCTGCAAGGCCTTTATGAAAGGAACATCTCTTCTTAGACCCCCAGTTAGAGATCCTCCTCCTCCTTGTTATCTCAATTTAGTTTTAGCTTCCTTAATTTTGCCTCCCTTTGAACCAGCATCATGTTCTTTAAAGTTTCTTTCTTGGAAGGCACTTTTTCTGGTTGCTATCACTTCAGCTAGATGTCTCAGAACTTCAAGCACTATGTGTTTGTCCTCCTTACCTGGTGTTTCCCAAGGACAGAGTTTCTCTGAGGACCATTCCATCCTTTATTCCTAAAGTCTGCTCAGAGAACAATTTAAATCAATCCATAGATCTCCCTGGTTTCTTTCCTAATCATAGCAACAAGGCAGAATGCAAGCTCCACCAATTGGATGTACACAGACAATTGCGTTTTTACCTCCATAGAACTAAGGAACTGAGAAAGTCAGACCAGTTATTTCTTTCTTATACTTTCAGCAAACAAGGCCTTCCAGTTTCTAAAGTGACCTTATCCATATGGTTATCCGATACTATTGCCTTTATTTATCAGTTATGAAATAAAGAGCTACCAGCTAAACCAAAAGGTCATTCCACTAGAGCATTGGCCACCTCTGTAGCTTTTCAGTCTAGGTTGCCCATAGACTCTATCTGTGCAGCTGCCACTTGGGCAAACCCTCACACTTTTATCTCTCATTACAAGGTAGATATGGTCTCCCAGAGCAGAGCTTCCTTTGGTTCTACTGTTCTGAAGAGTCTGTTCCAATGAGCCACCTAGGATTTTAGGTGCTAGGGACGCTGTCCCAAACAGCAAGAACGAATGCGAGATGGACAACTTAACATAAAGACGTTATGTACCTCCCATAACGTTCCATGTTAGTTGTCTTCATCTCACTTTCCTTCTTGCGTCCCTCCCTTCTTCCCCCTTCCTAGAGGATTGTGAGGAGTTCCCTTTTGTTTTCACTGGCTGATCATCTTTTATTACGTCACATGCCAGGTAATTTATAACTCTTTCCTTGATGTCCTTCAAGAATGCAACTGCAGTCATAACATATGGGTTGTCCTACCTCAGGCAGCCCTCGGTCAGCCGGATTCCAAAGTCTGGGTCCGGCGTTGGCTGGTGTCGCCTCCTCTCCGATGTCAGAACGGCTGGAGTATAAAGGCATCTGCCGACGCCATCTTCTTCAGTCTTTCTTGCCGCGCGGTGCCCGAAGCAGAAGCAGTTCGCAAGTGCCAGTCGGTCAGCTCCTGTGTTTTCAGTACCGAAGTCATCTAAAAGCTAAGTACCCCGTTGGGGAACATTTTTTCTTGCCTCAGCCGATGTCAGAACAAATTGAAAAAGTTAATAATTGTTTGTCTTGTGGTAAACAAATACCTCATAAGGACTTACATTCTTATTGCCTCCCTTGCCTGGGCCCAGACCATGACGTCTCTGCCTGTGCTGCCTGTCCTTGCTTTAATAAGCGCACTCTCAGGCGCCGGGCAGAATTTGCCGAAGACTTTTTCGGCCAATCTTTCGCTTATATCATGCCGTCGGAACAACCGACAACTCAATCTACCAAAAAACGAAAGGACCGGGACCGACATCCTCGGCCCTCATCCTCCACCGATACTCCTCCTAAACCCTCCGCGAGTGCTTCGGTCCCTTCAGAAGCGGTAATTCAACCGCTCCAGGCTGACGACACTGCGTTAACACGTCCTTCGGTCTCTGAGTCTACTCCGGTGCCGGTTATTGATCTTCCTCCAGAAAGCAAAGTTCTGGATCTACCCGACACCATTCCTGTGGACAAGGTTACTCCTGCACGTGGGGCAGCTAGGCCTCCTGTATCCATGTCCATCAAGGCCTTTGCACGTGCGAAGGCCGCCAGCCAGGCCAAGGCCCATCCTAAACCTACTGCCCAGGCCCCTTCTGATAAACAGATCATGTCTCTTGCTGCAGATCTTATTTCTCTTATCAGGGGGTCTCAGCCTCATCCAGACAGAGGTTCTCAGCCGCCTGCAGAGAAAAGGCCCAGAACTGAGCAGGCCGACAACCTCTCTTCAGATGAAGCCTCTGGGGATTCTGAGCATTCAGATACCCAAGAAGAATCCTTCCAGGCCTATGAGGACTCTGATGCTGAGGAATCAATTCCCTCTGCCTCTACTCCAGAGGATTTCTCGTTCGGTGAAGTCCTACACTCTGTGAGGGAGCATTTTAAATGGCAGGGTCAGGAATTGTCTGATTCCAGGAAAAGGCTACGTACCTTCCTCAAGCTACCCCAGCACAGACCTTTAGCTATCCCTCCAGTTATGGATGTCCTGGATGATGTTTTCTCCGACTCCAGTGCTAACCCTGATTCTCTCCCTCCTGCTCCTGTCAAGCCAGACAGATATTATAGGGTCCCTGACACCCACAAACATCTCTTTAGGACTCATTCTGTGGATCTAGAAACTATTTCACAGGGCCCCAAGGGAGTGGCTACTTCCACAGCCAAGAATCCACTGCCAGCGGATAGGGAAGCTAGGTCCCTGGAGAGATGGGGTAAAAAAGTTTATACCTCTACCACCCTGGCCATGAGGTCACTTAACTGCCTTTTTCATATGTTTCAGTACCAGGATTTTTTACTGGATGATTTACAGAAAAAGCTAGCCTCTCCTGAGCCTATTGATAGAAAGGCATTGCAGGATCTAGTACATAACACTCAGCAGGTTAGCAATCATTTTCTTCAGTGTGGTTATGATGCATTGGAGGCTTCATGTAGGGCAGCTATGACTGGGGCTGTTATACGTAGACATGCTTGGTTAAAAGAACAGCCACTGCCAGACCATGTTAAAGTAAAGTTACTTGATGCACCTCTGGAAAAACAAAAGCTTTTCGGTGCTAATGCACAAGATGTGTTGAAGTCCATTGAGGAAAAAGCTAAATCGGTGCAGACAGTCAAAGATTTCCTCCAGGTTCAGCCACCCAGATTCAGCAGGAATTGGCCTTCAAAGAATTGGTCCTTTCCAGACACTGACAAATTTCAAAGGGATAAAAACAGGCGTGCCCGAGGTAGAGGGCAATACCGAGGCTCCTACAGGGGCTGCCAATGGCAACCACCAAATCAAAGAAGTGGCTCAGGCAGTCCAGCTGCACCACAAGGACAACCACAATGACTTGACTTTCATACTGTCTACAAAGGCTCAAAGAGAAGCACCTTTGGGCGGAAAATTATCCTTATTCTCAAAAAACTGGCATATCTTAACCAAGGACAACTGGATTCTGGATCTAATAGACAAAGGTTACAGATTCCACTTCCATACTTTACCAATGAGACAAGGCATGCCAAACCTGCCACTTCATCAAAGGGCAGAGGCACTCATTCAAGTTTCAAAGCTGTTAAATATAAAAGCAATAGAAAAGGTCCCTCCACAGGAACAAGGCCAGGGATTTTATTCAAGACTGTTCCTTGTTCCAAGAAAGGAAAACAAATGGAGGCCTATACTAGACTTGTCTGCTCTAAATACTTCTCATTGTGCCAAAGTTCAAAATGCTGACGTTGCAGCAACTCCTTCCCATGCTGGGTAAGGGGTCTTGGCTGGTCACTGGACCTCAAGGAGGCATACCTGCATGTCTCAATCAGACAAAGCTGCAGAAGATACCTCAGATTTCTTGCAGGGACAGAGCATTATCAATTCTCAGCATTGCCGTTTGGCTTATCTACTGCGCCCAGAGTGTTCACGAAATGCCTGGCATCAGTAGTGGCACACTGCAGACTCCAGGGGATTCAAATATACCCCTACCTGGACGACTGCCTCATACAAGCAGACAACAAACAAACCTTGAAAGCAAACTTGGACTATGTCATTCAATTACTACAGGCCTTGGGATACACAGTCAACATTCAGAAATCAAGACTTCTGCCATCCCAACAAATTATTTTCCTAGGAGCCAAACTGGACACAAAAACACAAATGGCTTATCTCGCAGAGGAAAAACAACAGCAGTTACCAGAGTACTTCAAAGGCCTAGCAAAGCTCTCCCAGCTGACTGCAAGGAAAATCCTGCAGGCCCTGGGGTTCATGGCGTCTTGCATTCTTCTGATACCTTTAGCAAGACTTCATATGAGAAAGCTGCAATGGTACTTAAAAAGCTTATGGTCCCAACACAGCCAAAGCCTAGAGGACGTAATCCCACTCATTCCATGTCTGCAAAGAGAATTTTTGTGGTGGGCTCAAGCAATTCAGTTAAAGGCATGTCTTTCAACAAACCTCAAGCAGGTCAAATGATTACAACAGATGCCTCAGACCATGGATGGGGGGCGCACATGGAGGGCAGATGCAGTCAAGGTCAATGGACACCAAGGGAAAGGCATCTGCACATAAACCAAAAAGATGTTGGCAGTGATACATGCAATCGAGACTTTCGAAAAATCACTTCAACAAGGACATTTGCTAATAAGGACAGACAACACCACTGTTATGTGGTATATAAACAAGCAGGGAGGCACTCATTCTTATCCCCTCTGCAGACTAACAATGATTCTCTGGGAAAAATCCCTAAGTCTGAAGATACATTTGCAATCCCAGTTTGTGCCAGGCAAGGACAATGTACTGGCAGACAAGCTGAGCAGAAATTTCTTGGATCCACACGAATGGATGCTGCATCCTCACATTTTCTCACAAATAACCAGAACATGGGGAAGACCGGACATAGATCTCTTTGCTTCTCACATGAATCATCACCTGGAAAAGTTCTGTACAAGGACCCACCATCCTCTAGCCTGGAAAACGGATGCTCTCTCCTTCAGCTGGAATTCCCTAACAGTTTATGCATTCCCTCCTCTACCACTGCTGACCAAGGTGATACTGAAGATCAAAGCAGAACAGCCAACAGGCATTTTGATAGCTCCAGACTGGCCAAGGCAGCACTGGTACCCATTGCTGTTGAGCATAACTCGGACCAAACCATGGCCTCTGCCCCTATGGCCTCTGCTTCTAACACAACACAATTACAGGACTGTTCATCAAAACCTGAAAACATTGCATCTGACAGCCTGGAGGTTACCATAACTCCTTCCGATATCTCTCTTTCCAAAAAAGTTCAAGAGATTTTACTGGAAGCACGCAGACCTTCCACCAGAAAAACCTATTCAGCCAAGTGGAAGAGATTCATCATCTGGAATGCTAACAGGGGTCAGGATACAACAGTTCTGAGTATACCTCCGATATTGGAATACTTGGCAGAAATGTTTCATACTGGTCTATCATATTCTTCCATAAAGATTCATGCCTCAGCAATCTCAGCAAAATACAATTGTGATCCACCTGTGTTTTCACATCCTTTGCTAAGACAGTTCCTAAGAGGGATAAAGAATATCAAACCTCCCAGGAAACCGCCAGTACCTGCATGGGACCTCAATTTCATCTTGGAAAAATTAACTCTTCCTCCCTTTGAACCAGCAGCAACTTCAGAAATGCAATTTCTCTCATGGAAAATGGTTTTCCTATTGGCAATCACATCAGCAAGAAGAGTCTCGGAGATACAGGCACTCATGGCAGTACCTCCTTTTCTCATTTTTCATCAGGACAGTCTCTCTAAGAACCAATCCTTCATTCATGCCAAAAGTAATTTCCAAGGTGTCTCTAAATCAAGCCATTCACCTGCCTACTTTCTTCCCCAATCCTCAAAACAGGGGGGAAGCACTGCTGCATACTTTGGACATACACAGGCAGCTACGCTACTACTTGGACAGAACTAAGGCCACCAGAAAGTCTGACCAACTGCTTGTAGCTTATGCTGCTGGAGTACAAGGAAAAGCAATCTCCAAACACTCCAAACAAACAATTTCCAAATGGATTGGACACTGCATCAGATTCTGCTTTTCTTTTCATGGAAAAGGTGTGCCAGCCAATATTAGGCCACACTCACCAGAGCTATAGCCACATCCACAGCTTTCCTAAGAGGAGTGGCTACAAAGGACATTCTAGAGGCTGCTACATGGAGCTCCGTGCATACATTTACCAAGCACTACAACCTGCCTTTATACTCCAGATCCCGAGCAGGCTTTGCTTCGGCAGTCCTGCAGGGCATTTTAGCTACACCATCACTTTCTTAGTTCCAACCACCCCCAGCTTGGCTATGGTATTCAACCCATATGTTATGACTGCAGTTGCATTCTTGAAGGACATAGTACAGTTTTGTATCTACCATAAATGTAGATGCCCGATAGATATGCAACTGCAGTCGGATTTTCCTACCCTCCTACCCCTTTGCAACATTCTTTTGGGTCCACTACCCCTGTCCTTATTAGCTGGGGGTATCTCCTATGGTGTATCTGTTTATTACTGTTGTCTGTCTGGAATTGTTTATCCATTCACCAAATTTAGCCTTCCTAGGAGGGCACCTGGCATCTGGGGCAAGAAACACTGAAGAAGATGGCGTCGGCAGATGCCTTTATACTCCAGCCGTTCTGACGTCGGAGAGGAGGCGACACCAGCCGACGCCGGACTCAGACTTTGGAATCCGGCCGACTGAGGGCTGCCTGAGGCAGGACAACCCATATGTTATGACTGCAGTTGCATATCTATCGGACATCTACATTTATGGTAGGTACAAAACTGTACTTTTAGGTGTATTGGACAACCAGTTTTTAGGAACTGTTTACTCTACTTATGTCTAGTGTGCGCTCTACTTATGTCTAGTGTGCGCTATCACAAACGAGATCTGGGTAGCTGACGCTGGGCATGCTGGGATAAGGGGTAGCCTCAAGCCAGTAAACAGCTCTCGAGCTATAGAAGATGGCCGAGTCAGAGCAGAGGATCGGCTCCGAACCCAAACAGCAAGAAGAAAGGCGAGATGAAGACAACTAACATGGAACATTATGGTAGGTACATAACTTCTTTATCTGTGGTAGTAAGGGGCAGCTGGTAAGGGAGGATTATGCTGGCATGTATTTGTATTCCACCTAAAACTGGCTGTTACAGAGCTTATGAAAATTTTGGGAGAAGTCCTATTTCAGCAGGGAATATTACTTAGAGGTGTGAACTGGATTTGCAACAGTGAAAATGTATAGCTGGGGAATCTAGAAGGAAAATATAACAAAAGATGGTAGATTTCTGAAGAAATTTATGAAAATTTTTACTACGGAAGATGTGAATTCTGTAGTAGAATCTCTGCGAATTTTCATTTTCCCCAAGGTACAACAGACTAGACAAAACAAAAATAAATTTCACAGGAGCATGTAGATTTAATTGAAAGCTTTGACATACAGCCAGTAACTATTTTGGGTCATGCACTTGTAACACCTAAGCTACAAATGCAGGCTAGTTAAGTAAAAATGTGACACTGGCATTTCTCCGCATACCTGTTGAGAGGAATTTAAGAAATGGGTAGTGGAAATAGTTATTAGGGAAGACATAAATTTCTTCAGAACTTATAACTAATGTATGGGATAAAATGAACGTGGAGTTAAAGAATAGGGCAGAAATAAAAGGAAAACTAGAGCTGTTTAAAAAGTAACCGGAATTATTTAGAGGGGCTAACAAAGATTATTGCAGAATAAGGGGAATCTCGCATAACAGTAAGAGGGCCATATTGCAGAGTGCTAATAAGAAAGTAAGGGAGTATATGAGTACTATGCATGAGTTTAGAAAGGTTACTGTTAAGCAACTGTCTTTTTGATAACTTCAGAGCACAACAACATTTAGCACAACAACTTGAATGACAGAAATTAGAAAGGGTTGGTACCAAGGTTAGCCAGTAACAGGAATACTATCCAGAAATCCTGTGGAGGTATTAAAGATATTTCAGAAAGTTTATGAACATTTCTACAAAGCAGAGGAATGTAGAAATCGAGCACAAGTGGAAATATTTATGGAAGGCTGAAGTATGTGAAGGTTAGAGGTAGATGAGGCTCAACAGGTAAGACCGGAGGAGATCAGATAAAACTGCTGACATACAGTCAGTCTGCATGAAAGTCTCCAGGAATAGATGGTATTCCCATGGAAGTTTGAAAGCTAGGAGGGACGAAAGTGATAAAGGTCTGGAAGGTTTTGTTTAACAATATTTTAAGAGGAGGAGAAGCACCAACTTCTTGGAAGAAAGCTGTGGCATCTGTAATAACTGGAGATGGTAAAGTCCTATCAGACCGAGCTTCGTATAGGTCCATTTCAATTTTAAGCCATGAATCTGATGTTATCCATGTCTTCATTCATCACCACAGGATCTTGGATCTGACATCGGATCCGAGCCGGCAAAATATACAACAGACAGATCCTAGGCTTTGGCTCCTCCCTATCCCATAATGCCCTGTTGCTTCTCTCATCCCCATCTCGTTTGCTGTGCTAGTGGTGGAGACGTGTTCCTATTGGCTCTGGCTAGCTAAGTAAAACCTTTCTTGTATTTTCTTTGAAAATTTCCCTAGTGGTAGTATTTAGTTGTAGAGTAGTCCTAGTTAGTTGATTTTTATAGTGTAGAAACTCCCTCCCCTTAGTTGTTTAGTGTTTAAGGTTAACTGTGGGAGGTGTGTGTGTGGGCTTCACGCCCTTTTTCTCTCATTAGCTGTTGGGGCTTGTTTTTGTTATTTTAGTGGCATTAGTGAGGAGCCTGTTCCAAAGAGGGCCGATAAGTTCCTTAGCCCCCTGGTGAGCCGCTTATTCTGCAGTAAGGGCATCCCAGTCGATGCGATTGTGATTGCTGCTGCCATGAAGAAGGAGCTAGCAGACCAGAGCTTCCACGGTCCATCCCCCGAATAGGGAGTCTCTGGCTATAGACCATTTGGGGAAGCGAGTATATGCCTCTGCTACCTTTGGACTGAGGGTGACTATTTGGCACATTTTATCCCCCTCCAAAGAGATTTGGTTCAAGAGCTCTCCACCTCCCTTGCAGAGTAATGGCAGAGAACCTCAAGCAGATATCTCCCAAGTTTGTCACTCTGACCTCTGTGGCGAATTCTTCAATGAGGCTAATCTCCAACACTGTAGAGGCTTCCTCTTGAGTGGCTGGCACTGGCATTGCCTGCGGTGTCATGCCTGGCTATGGTTGTGCGGGTTCACGGAGCCCTTTAAGGCTTTGTTTACTAATGCTCCCTTCAGTGGATCAACTCTTTGGACCTTCCGTGAAGGACACTTTGACATGCAACTAGCAGGAAGGGAAGACTCCTGTCAGTGCTAGGAATCAAGTTTTCGGCCCCCCAGAGGTCCATCTTAAAGACCCAGTGGGGAGCCAGAAAGATGTGGTTCTGTAAAGTGCAGTCTCCCTTTCAAGATGCTGTGGATGAATCCTCTTCCAGAGGCAGAGGGAGAGGTTTCAGTGGATAACTCTCTTGTTGGGGGGGGGGGTCCATAAAATCAGGGCTCCAGAGAACCCTTCTGTGAGCAGCCCTTTCAGCGCTCTGCCCTGGAGGCAGTCGGGGGTTATTTCCCTGCACCCAATAGCCTGGACAGAAATCACTTTCGATCAGTGCGTGTTAAACATAGTTTCCAGGGGCTATTTCATTACCTTTTCAGAACCCCCTCCAGTCATTCGTTATCTCCCCGACATTCCACCAGTCAGAGGAGTTGGCACTCTGAAGTTCAACATCTTCTTCAGAAAAGAGCTATTCAAGAAGTCCCAGCAGGATTAAGAGGAGCCGGCACTTATTCTCGCTGCTTTTTAGTGTCAAAAAAGATGGGGGACCTTCATCCTATTTTGGATCACAGCGAGCACAATCTTTCAGTCAAAACGTCAATGTTCCAGATGGTCATTGCTCAGTCCATTCTGCCACTATTATGCAGGGGTGATTGGATGTGCTCAGTAGACCTCCAGGACGCATACAATCACATCAAGATAGACAGGTGTTTCAGGAGACGCTTACTTCTAGATAGGGGCCAATCATTATCAATTCAGAGGCATGCCCTTCGGTCTCACCACAGCTCCCCAGGTGTTTATTGATTGGCTCCTCACAGCCTCTTTGAGGCATCATCTAACTAGGGTTGGGAGGGTGGCCTAATGGTTAAGGTTTTTGCCTTACAAACACAAGGTGCAGGGTTTGAGTCTTGCAAGGGACAATTGGCTAGACTTAAAATGGCTCGCAAGGGCAATTAGCGTAGTACTAATCTATGAACTCAGGCGATTCAATATCTTCTTTCCCTAATCCGTCAGCTGGGTATAACTGTCAACCTGGCAAAATTCATCCTCATTCCCTCCCAATAGTTAGAGGTTTTAGGGGTTCAACTGGACTCCGTGTTGGAGATTGCAGCTCTGCCTTTGTGCAAAATTCAGCTGACATGGGAGCAGGTCACTCAGATTTCGGACATCCCTCACCCCTCAGTTCTGTTAGTTCTTTGGGCTCATTCTCCTGATTCCTCTGACCAGGTACCACATACGGGTGTTACAGTGAACCTTAGCGGTCCAGTGGTTGGCTCCTCTTCCTCTATGACCATAAAACTGCACATGTCACCTTCACTGTTGGCTTCAGTCTCAGGATCTCTCCTTAGGTAGTTCCTTTTCCTCTCCCCTCGCCCATGGCCTCTGTGACCACAGATGCTTCCCTCCTGAGATGGGGTGGCATTTTCAGGGGAAGGACCATCCAAGGCACGTGGTCCCCAGTAGAGACCAAGTTGCATATAAATGTCCTAGAGATAAGGGCAGTATTGCTGTTGTTGCAAGCCTTCCAGGACTGCCTCCCTTGAGGGCCTATTCCATTTCAGACAGAACATGTCTGTTGTCTGGTATGTCAACATACAAGGAGGAACACGCTCTTACCCATTGTGCAGAGAGGCCATGAGTGTGGGAATGGTCTGTGTCCTCTAGCCGCTTCCTTACTGTAACACACATTCCCTGGGATTCCATCATGTTGGCTGACCAGCTCAGCAGGTCAGTCACAAGTGGTTCCTCAATCCTTCAGTGGCGATCAGGTTTTCAACCAGTGGGACAGCTGTTGTGTGACCTTTTTATGCCTCAAATCAACCACAAGTGCAGCAGGTATTTCACCCTGACCCCCCCCCCCCCAAGTCCCCAAGGGATGCCTATGTCCAGGACTGGCTTCCTGGTCTTTTCTGCGCTTATCCTCTGTCCCCTTAATACCCAAGGTCCTGCAGAAAGCTCAGTGCCTGAGGACATCTCTAATTCTCATTGCCCCTTTCTGGCCTTGTCAACTGTGGTTCCCCTTAGGTCTCATATGAAGTATCCGCCATGGATATTGGATCCCTTGTCAGGATCTGATTTCCCACCCATCAGGGCTCCCTCTATCAAACCTTCAGACCTTTCACCTAACTGCTTTGTTTCTGCAGTTCCAGTGATGACAGTCCAGGTTAGCATCCTCCATCAAACCCATTTTGGCCTCCTAAAAACCTTCTACCAGGAAAGTATAAAGCAGTAAATGGAAAAGGTTTTCATAGTTTCCATACCAACCTATGAATCTATTTGGGCCAGGAGCAAGAATCTGGACCCTTTTTCTGCTTCAGACCCAGATATACTTTTGATGTGAATTTGTTTAATCTCGCCATTTTTATTCTTGCACATGGGTACAGAGCCCAGCCATCAGCTCCAAGTCGGCTGCTTTACTATTTAAATTTATAAATGTATAAAGGATAGGGGTAACCAAGGAACAGCCGAGGCTAAGAGCAACCGCTTTGTAACAAACAAACGATTCTTAAATTTAAAGAATTCTAAAGGCCAACTTGCCTAAAAGTTATAAGAACTAGAAAATACTGCAAAATACTTCAGTTATGTAAAGAATTACAGCACAAAGTTTGTCAAAAACTCAAAGAAATTCTGCTGGCCCGAGCTCTCAGATGACCTTGCGATCAGTTGCAGGATGACCTTGCGATCAGTTGCAGTGGCAAACTCGGTCTGGGGTAGGACAGAGAGCATCATAGGATAGGGGCCTGGCCTCGAGCTACTTGAGATCTTTAGCTAGTAAAGCGGCTGACATTTTCCACCTGCCACCCCCCTCCCGGTGGACTAATGGAGGAAGTTGGAGTGGATGTCCTTCTACCTTGGTAGGAATAGCTCAGGATTATGGTGGCGAACTTGATGTGGGGATTAGAGAGCCGCAGGGCATTATAGGAGAGGGAGGAGCCAGAGCCTTTGATCTGTCTGTTGTATATTTTGCTGGCTTGAATCAGATGTTTGATCCAAGACCCTGTTGTGAGAATGAAGACAAAAGATAACACAGATGGCAAGTTATGGTAAGCACATAACTCTTTTTATAAAGTGTTTATATATACAATAGAGAGTCTCTATGATCTGAAACGTCAGTTATCCGAACCAGCCTTCCTATGTTTTCTGGAAGGAAAAGTTACAAAGTTTGAATATATAAACATGTGTATTCGCTTGAGAATGTTTTATGAGCTTGTAACCAGCTTATGTGTGAAAAATATTCTTTGTCCACAGAATTGTTGAATGGTTGAAAAGTGTATTTCTTCTTGCAGGAAAAAAAAATGAGGTTTTAGAAGTTTCTTAGCCAGTTCAATTATATGCTTGATTATCCAAACAGTTAGATTATATGAACTACCCTAGGTCCCAATTACCTCACATAATCCAATTCTACTCTAATAGCTAAATGAATGGAAAAGGTGTTGACAAAATTAATGGATATGGATCAGTGAGGTTTTTTTTTGGAACGGAACATTTGACAACATTAGAACAGTCATAATCTAGAGGGAAGCAGAGTGTAAAAAATATGTTGCTGGGTCTTGATGCAGAGAAACTATTCAACAGAATATGCTGGGATTTTGAGTAGGGCAGTGGAAGCATTTGCATTCCCTGATACAATAATAAGGCAAGTATATATGCTGGATTGGAGGCAAAATTTGAAGTGGGAGGATTCCTCTCTGATGAGCTGTATCTGAACAGAGAGGGACCCAGGCAGGGGGTATCCTCTTTCCCCGGTTTTGTTTGCTTTATATTTAGAGCCATTGACAAAAAAAAAAATAAAGACTCAGAAATACTGTGAATATAATGGGTATGGTAAAAAAAAAGAAAAAAAATGTCTTTATATGCAGACAGTATTTGTACCGTTTAAAACCAGAAAAGATCAACTCCGTGTTGAACATCTTGAGGCACTTTCAAAAGTCTTTTTAGGATATAAAATTAGCTGTAACCTTTGCTTTTATCTTCACTATCTAGCAATACATGAACTGGACTTAACAGTACCATATTTATGTGGTTACAATAAAATTAAGTATTCAGGAGTATGAACTGAAAATGATTCTGTTATGGTAGCAAAGGATATGTAGGAAGAAACTAAAAAGATCATACAAACACTGAGAAACTGGACGCTGCTGTTTATAGATATGGATAGCAAGATACAGGCAGTGAAAATGTGTTTAGTCCCTTAAGTTGTATACACCTTGCCAGGCATATTTTAACAACCAGAAGAGAAGTTGTAGACAGTAAAGAGTTGAATGAATTTATTTGGGAGGGGAAGAGGGAGTGATTCAAGAAATAAGGAGAAAGTGGAACTTTGGATGCAGATTCTTAAGGAGAGTAACAGTCATACAGCATATTATATTCGAAAAATAGCAGTAGGTATTCTAAGAACTAAGCCAACATGAGAAAGGAGATTTTTGCTGATGGGGATGACTGCAATTAGAGGTACAGAGAATGGGTAAGAGGAGGCTGGAATATAATGGAAAAAACTGGCAAAAGAACCAATGTATTGGAAGCAAATAGCTAGAGAGGGAAAGGAAATAGAATGGGAAGAGACCAAGAAGACATTTGGACTGCAGGCTGGAGACTGCCTTCCCTATCAGGGACTGATGTTTGAGTATAAGCAAAGAAAAAGGGATAGAGTAATCCTAAGTGAAAGACTTGCGCTGGTAGAGTTTTTACTTGCGTCTAGAACAGAAACAGGTGGTGGTAAGGGATAATTAGTAGAGCATGTAAAATATTGCACAATAACCATAGGAATCAAAGTCAGAGGAGCTTAGAAAAATTGGGAAAAGATTGACTAAGCAGTTCGCAAGGGAGCAATGGGATGACACGCGTGGCTCTCATTTCTGCTTGGAAGTGTTTGCAGTCTGCTTAAGGTTTAAAAATGTTTATGCAGTTGACTTTATCTTGGGTAGATGGCAAATGTTGGAGGTGTGATTGGGAAGAAAGAGGTAATGAAGGATATGTTTTGGGGAGTGAATGAGTTGGGGAGACTTTGAAATTTATAGAATACTCTGTCAGAAATATTGGGTGAACAGATAGGTCTAAATAAGGAAAAAACATTTTTTTAGCTTTGATCCAAGATCTGAATTGCCCAAATATAGCAATACCTTTTTATACGTTTATTTTTAATGGCTGCTGAGAAAGCAATTACAAGAAAATGGAAATCATTCTCTGAACAAAACTGTACTTGACACGAAATAGTAGGCAAACAACACAAGAACTAAGCAGTGGAAGAAGAATGTAGCTGCTCGTACAACAGGACGATAGTTATATCCAAAAATAGATTTTATTTGAGATCATCAAACGGCCATAAAACAATACTGGTTAAGCGCTTTCGGCTGTACCCCAGCCTTCCTCAGAACAACTGTTGAGGTGTACAAATGGTATATATACACATCCAGCAACTCACAATTAAACAATTTAAATAATTAATTAATCAATCAGCTGAAAGCCCGCCAAAACCAATGGTAAAATACTGAATTTAAAATACTGAATTTTACAAATACTTCAAAGAACTATCTACTAGACAATAGTCCTATACTGTATATATTCTATACATTTAATATAATGTAAACTATACATATAAAATTGTACATATGGAAAACAATAAAATGAGTGTAACACAAATAAACACAAATTAAAAGTGATGTAACATAAATTACATTCTACGGACCATTTCACATTGCTCATGTCCTTAAAAAATACACACAGTGTATCAGTACTGGTATTTATTCTAATGCTAAAAAGGGTTTTAGGCTAATAAAAGAATCTGTTATGATTTGCCATTTACTTTCACATAATGATAGTTTCATTTTCCAATCTGTTCAATAATGGAAAATAAGAAGCAGTGGTCTTCCTTTATCTAGAATGTGTCTATATAGTATTCTGTATACATGTTCATAGATTAAATTGCCTCTCTGTTTTTCCTATATAATGTGCATTACATTTTGTACAGATAGCAATCTGTTTTGTTTTACAGTTTCCTCTTCCACATCTAATAGTTGTGTGACAGATGTCCCCAAGTATAATGGTCTTACTCAGATTTATGTATTTGCACTGTTTGCAACTTCCACATTTATGTATTTTGTTGATGTTTTGTTTTGAAAACACATCTTGGTACTGGGTCCAATATGTGGTCCTTATCCATAACCATCAAGGTGTTCCAATGTTTTTCCAAAATTTCTCTGATGATATATGTACTGGGGGAATATATAAGGACACAAACCCTTCCCATGGGAGTGCTAGATGTATTCTCCTTGAGGGATAGTAGGTATGAACCTAGTAAAGGTGGATATTTCTCATTTTTCAGGGTACGGCTCTTCTAAGAAACATTTCGATAGTGTTGAGTTCTGATTCTAATATGTGTGTTGGGACGCATCCCTCGCCCAAGCGTATACATTGTCCTTAAAACATTGTGGAATTGAACCCTAGTGATAAAGATGTCATCCAAATATCTGATGTATAATGTGTTGTATAGTAGAGCTTAGGAGCTTTTTTATGATTCCCATTCTTTCCATTCTGCCATGACTAGGTGCTAAGGAAATCTTGCGCTGCTCTTGGCCCCCCCCCTAGTCTGCCTAAAGAATTCTCTGTACTTGAAGCATTGAATATTGCAAGAGAACTTGGAGGTGTGATCTTTAGCAAGGGGGTAGTAGAAAATTACATTTAAAAAATGAAAATTACGGGATCAATACATGCAGAATAATGTGGAGGAAGAGTGATATTTAAGGGAAGGCAGGAATTGAACAATGTATGTTCTGATGGTTTAATAGTACAAAAAAGTGATGTATATTTTTAACTAGAAGCATGTTAATAGTTGTGTTTTATATAAAAGTATGTTTACCAGTATCTTAAGTGATAATTTAATAAAGGTGTTTAAAAATTGGTTTGTACTTAATTCCTTTATTGATAACTTCCAAGCTTATGTCTTTTAGTTCACATAACTTCTCTTCAAAAACATTTGTTCTTCGTCTGTCGAAACTAGTCTTGACAGACTATCTGTCCTTTGACTATACTTCTGTCTCAAAGGATGACATCTTGAAAAATGTCATGTTAGAAAAATTAGATTTCCTAAAAATGGTTAGTGTTGCATTCCCTGTTTTTAAAAAGTGACATCTAAATAATGTAGTTTATCGAGGGAGTATACATAAATACATTACAAAAATTTAAGTGTACTTTCAAAGAATCAAAAAAATCTTCCAGTGTGGGACAGAATCTATTTTTGACTATCCTAACATGAATAAGACATACAATCTGTGTTTTGCAGTTTGTGATTGTTGTAACAGTTTGGGTACATGCACAAAATGTCAGTGGAAAGTTCCACAGTCCATCCCCTGAACAGGACAGTAGACTTGTTTTGGGAGGTGAGTCCATGCCTAGGAAACCATTTTCCTGTGAGCTTTTAATTCCATTTCTCACATTACAAGGTTTCAGAGGGGCCTAGGAAGTAAGGCTTTGTACTTCCTCCAGAGACTGCCTATGACTGATGTAAGAATGCTTTTGGAGAATAACATTTTTGTCTATCACCAACTCTAACATGGGATTCATTTACAATGCAGCTGATAATGCAGTTAGAGCAGCTGGCACTGGCATTGCTATTTGCTGTCATGTGTGGCTGAGGCTTTATGATTTTATGGAGGACTTTAAATTGTCCTTGCTTTCTGCCCCATACGGTGAATCCTCTCTGACTGTTCCAAAAAGTAAGGATATGTTGATGAAGAATGAACAGGAAAGGTAAAAGCTGCTTGTTGTAGAAGTCTACTTTTCTACCCCCATACAAACTTTCACTAAAAATTAGGTGTGTGGGGGGGTGCATCTCATTTAAGAAGTCCCAGCTCTGTGTCTTTGCACACAGTACTTGTGGCTGAGGGTAGAAGCTAACAGAAGAAAATCCAGGGACAGAAGTAGTCTGCAGAGCCAAGGGTTTAGGGATCCCTTCTCTGACAAACCCTTCCAAACCTAATGCTGGAGGCATCTGTCCGTATCATCTTTTTTCACCTTCAAAGTTGAATGGCCATCATTCAGGTTTCATGGGTTAAACAAATCCTAGTCAGAAGCTACTCTTTTTCCTTTCATTCAAGCCCCCATACTGTCTTATTACAGTCTTCTGGACAATTCCACCCAGTCCAAAAAAAAGAGGCAGTTCAAGGAATATTTCAACTGTTTCAGAAAACAGCCATCCAAGATGTCCCACCAGACCGAGAAGGATCCGGAGTCCTACTCAAGGTTCTTTTTAGTCCACAAGAAAAACAAGGGCCTTGGGGCCCATACTGACTGGCAGTTACCTGTACAGCTATATTGTAAAGACTTAGGTTCTTGATGGTCACAGTGCAGTCCATCCTTCCATTCCTCCAGGAACAGGATTGAATGTACTCTGTAGACCTTCTGGATACCTGTTTGCCACATCAAGATTACGAGGCAGTCTCGAAGGTTAATTTGCTTCCGTCAGGGAGCCAGACACCTCCAGTTTCAACAACTGCCCTTTGGTTTCACCACAGCTACCCCCAGGTGTTCACCAAGTACATGACAGTGGCAGCAGCTCATTTCTGACTGCAAGGGTTCTGAGAGTTCCCATATTTAGACGACTGGCTCCTAACTGCAACCTCAACAGAATCCCTCATAAAGAAAATATTATTTGCTCCACGTTTATCAAGACTTGATATATCCATAAATTTTGAAAAGTCACCTTTAACTTCCAGCAGAGTCACTGGATTTTATAGGATGCCATCTTGGATACCATTTCATAAATACCAAAATCTGCTGCAATCAAAGCTTGTTTCTGTTCATCTTCATTCGCAAAAAGTATTTTGATTTTGAAGTTGTCCAGATTCTTATTCTGATGCTACTAAGATCCATCACAGATTTATTCACTCTTATTCTGCATAACAGGTTCTTCATGCCTGTACTTCATGTGGACACTTTCTGTTCAGTGGTCCCAGTCCATTCACCTTCTACACCAGCCAGTCTGATGCCTGTCAGTATGTTATCGCCATATCTCTTGGTGGATAACCTTGCCTCTAGTATCTCAGGGGTGTTCTTTCCAGAGTTACCACAAATGTCTCCCCATTAGGACAGTCCAGGGAACATAGAACAATTTAGAGGCCCATCTTCACATTGGTGTTCTGAAGATGAGGGTGGTCCTTGCTACATTGCAGGCACTTCAAGATGCCATTCCAAAGGGTGTGATATCCATCCAAACAGTATCTCTGTAGTTTGGTAAATCAGCAGGCAAGGGGGAACTTTCATACCCATTTTGTAAAGATGCCATAAGAGTAAGGCAATGGGTAATGCCTTCATAACCCTTTTGTAGTAGAAAAATACATGTTACAAGTTGATCCAGTATTCTAGCAGACTGGCTCAGTCGATGCATTCTCATGCTTCACAAGTGGTCCCTCAACATGGTATTGGCAACAAGGATTTTCAGCCACTATGGCCAGCTTTGCCAAAGTCTTTTTACTACACCAATAAGAAATCCCACAATTATTTTGTCCTCCTCCCTGGTTCATCATTGGCATCTTGAATTTATGTATACCTTCCCACCTCTTCCCCTGATGATTCTTGCAGAAAGCAATTTTGTGCAAGGCAAACTTAATCCTCCTCGTTCCTTTCTGGCCCAGGCAAATCTGATTCCCTTACTTGTTATAGGGTAATTTACTGCAGTTTCTATTACTACTAGATCCAGGTCAGATATCCATTCTCACGTTGACAGTCAGGTACCACAGACTAACCTCGGGGTTTCTTCAGTTCCTGTAATAGCCAATGACTCTTCCTTACATTCTAGAGTTGTATAGATTTTTATCTGCCTCTCAAAAAAACTCCCACACAGTCTGTAAGAGAAACTGTAAAAGGTTTTCTCTCTGGGCAATTGCTAAAGGTTTAGTTCAGCTACTTTTTCTTCAATCCTACAATTTTTAACATCCCTTTTTGATTAATGGTAAAGTAACTTGTTCCAGAAAGTCCAGCTTGCTGCTATTTCTAACTTTCAAACTTATTTTCTGCGGTATCCCTCTTCAGAATCTGTAAAAGCTTTCTCAAAGGAGCCTTTTTAAGACCTCCCATTAAATACCATATTCTTTCTTGGGACTTTACATTGGCTTTTTAAGCCCTAATGCATCCCCCCCCACACACCTTCTTCTGCCCCCTTGAAACACCCTTCCTGGAAATTATTTCTGGTGGTAATTACTTCTGCCAAGAGAGTTTCTGAACTACAGGCACTGTCATGTGGATAAATTTCTTAGTTTCTCACAAAGATAGAGATGGGCATGAACCAGACGCTTCCTTTTGTGCATAAGTTTCGAACCATTCCATTAATCTGCCAGTTGTCTTTCCCAACCACTCTAATTGGGGTGAATATACTTTTTATATTCTGGACATTCATCACCAACTCAGATTTTGCTGTCACAAAAGTGTCTATATACAAAGATGACCAACTTTTCATTTCCCTTTCAAATCAAGCTGGGTTCCAAAGTCAACTTGCCTAGATGTCTGTCAGATTACATTTCGTTTATTTGTGCCTCGAAGTGCTGCATTTAGTTTATTTGTGCCTCCCAAGTGCAACACTTTCTTCCTAATCTAAAGCTCAGATCCATGTCTACATCAACAGACTTTTTCAGGCACACTTCTGTGGCCGTTTATGCTATGGCAACTTGGTCTAATATGTATACCTTCATCAAGTACTACAAACTAGACCTGATAGCCAGATCTAAAGCAGCCTTTGGTTCTACCATTGAGGGATCTCGTACTCTGATGCCACTCATGATTAAAAAGTAGTTGGGGGGGGGGGGTCTGTCCCAAACGTCAAAACAGACTGAAAAGATCACATTGAATGTGGAAGTTATGTACTTAACACAGTGATTCATCTTCCTTGCCTTTGTCCATCTCAACATCCCACCTTCCACCCCCTTCCATTTTACCATTTGTAGGTTTTTCACTCCAGGCGGATTTGTCTTACGCATACCCGAAGCTTGAGCCCTTGGTTCTGTGTGCTTTTACCTCTTTGTCCTAGAGTACATTAGCATATATTTCTATATGCATAGAGTATGATTTACAACCTCTTCTGGGGAAAACTCAGTCTGAGCGGACTTGTTCACACAACATTATGAAGGGGTGAGGAGAGAAAAAGGCTGTGTTGAAGAAAGTTACCAGCTGAGTTTTGCCTTGAGCCAGATAACCTAACCAGTTGAGACAGATGGAGAGGCAACAATGTTCTATCTTTTTGGCAAGTACATAAATTCCATATTTAACATGTTTACATATTTTGTACAGCAGTTCAGAGTAGTCCACAATGATAGACATGCTTCTTGTGTCATTATCTTCCTGTTTCCGACTAGCCCTAGAATCTACTACTTTGTTCTGAGTGCACAAAGGCAACTAACTGGGCATGTATCTTGAGGGTCCTGCTGAAGTCATTTGTCCCACAAGATGATTTCTGTCTTTTAGGCAGCTCATGTCTTCTGATGGTTCAGATGTTGTAAAATGTTAATTTTGAAGTGATTTGCTTTTCATCCACTGTCCTTTCTGACAGTCTTGCACTCTGAGACTATTTCTACTAGATATCTGTTCGTGGCTGTCTGCATGGTATTTCACTGATATGATCTGTATTCCTTTCCAGGTAGTACAAAAAATTCAGTTTATTCTTTTCTTCACCCTTAGTTCATAGGTCATTTCCTGTATTCATTATAGTATTGTTTGCCTGCCTGCTATTGCTGTTTTTAGAAAAGCTTGTACCCTTTGGGACCCGAGTAAGCATTTTAAGTATTTTCCCAAATTTTTCTTTACTTTCTGGGTTTATAGCACTTTTTCATTCTTCTAGATGTTGCATTCTGTCTGCAATGAAGTAGTCTTTGAGCAGACTTTTTTCATTTTGGGCATGATTTGCAAAAACAGCTTGGCCCTCTGTACCCGTGTTTAGTCTTGAAGGTGAGAGCTTGGCATTTTTTCATCCATACAGCAGAGCTTTTTTATAACAATTTTAGTATTGCAAGCTGGGAAACTGTGCATGCTGTCCTAACATAGTTTAGGTTGGATTTGAGAGCATTTATAAGTACAGATATGTCAAGTGTAGGTTATAGAAACTTGTATTTTAAATTTACATACAGTTTTGTTTGTTCCCCTCTAGATGCAGAGACATGAGTTGGCTAGCCATATGCAAGAATTCACTCAAGTTCATTTGCGGATGATGGCTACTTTCCTACAGGGTCTTAACCTAGGAAGCCTTCCCACCATGCCTTCACCTATGCATGCCTTGGAACCCTTACGGTTTGAAGCACTGACTTCTGGATCTTCTCTTCCACAGTCTTCTCTTCCACAATCTTCCTGTGACTGTTCTCCAACAGTTTACAACCTCAGAGAGACTATCCAGCAACTAGAGGGACGGCTGGTGCGTCAGGACCACCAGATTAGAGAACTGATTGCCAAGATGGAGACCCAAAATACATTAGTCGCTGAGCACAAGAAAACTATTCGAACCTTGGAAGAAAAAGTGGCAGAACTTGAAGCACAGCAGTGCTCTGGTATTTATATATGGAAGATAGAGAATTTTAGTATGTATATGAGATTACAAGAAAATGACCAACAAGTTGTGTTGCACAGTCCTGGCTTTTATACAGGTAAACCTGGCTATAAACTGTGTCTTCGCCTCCACCTTCAGCTTCCAGGTGCCCAGCGTTCTGCCAACTATTTATCACTGTTTGTCCACACTATGCAGGGACAATATGACGGCTATCTCCCATGGCCAATTCAAGGTACCATACGCTTGGCTATAGTCGACCAGTCAGAAGGACCAGCAAAACAAGACTTTGTAGAAATAATGGAGACTAAACCTGATCTTCTTGCTTTCCAGCGGCCTACAATACCACGCAATCCAAAGGGGTTTGGTTATGTAACTTTCATGCCTCTGCAGGCTCTTAAGCATCATACTTATGTCAAAGATGATACCCTTATAGTACGTTGTGAAGTCTTGATACGTCAGGATATGAACTGCTTACGAAGAGAGGGTTTCCAGCCACGTAGTACTGACAATGTATAGTTTTTTGTTTTGTTTTCTTTTTGTATGGTGATTTTTATGTAACACCTTCCTCTGGCTCTTTAAACAATGATATTAGTCATTGCATCCTACAACAAAGCCTTTTAAGCATTAATTCTGGTTATCACTCCACTTTGTGGACTTTCATATCTAGCACATTTAAATAAAAGAATAGAGTAGCTAGTTAAGTAATTTTAAATGTATGTTTTTATCATTAATATTTTGCTTCTTTGAGGTGTATTTTTAGTATACTTTTCTGTTTACATTCACAAGCTTGTGCTGCAGCAGTTTCTCTGCACAGCAGTTGTGCCACTGTTAAGTATGGGTGACCCATGTTTTGAGTAGACTTGGATCATTTGTCACGGTTCACGGGGAGATAAAGATTTCACTGTTTTCTTTCTGCAACTTTTCAGCTGATTACTGCCTTCAGAAGGTAGATGGCTTTGGTGGAGAGAAGTGTTGTGGAATGCTGTATCCTGCTAGAACTGGTGCCCACGTACGTATGTGTCTTTGCATTTTTATGGAAGAACGATTAGTAAAGCCCATTCAACAGGTCCCATAAGTCCTTTATGGGGCTGTTGAATGGACTCTACCAACAACCCTATAAATCCTGCATGATCTTTCTAACAGAACAACTTAGCATTGTGAGTATAAAATGTTACTTGCGGTGTTCACAGAGCTAGAGGTGCAATATGGACATATGTTTACAAAAATAATGCAGCAATGGAGTCATTGCTGTGGGGGGGGGGATAGGTTGTTTGTGTGACAAATTTTAAAGGACTTCTCACATGGGTAGCTTTAATCTCCTGTTCTGATTTCACTTGCTTGGCACATTCCTGAATGTTCTCTGGCTTCTGCTCTGCAGCACTTGTTGAATCCTCTGCTAGCCTAGGTGGATACATCCAGGTCTTTATTTCTAAAGTTCTTTTCTGCTGTTGATACAGTGGATGTCTGTACTCGCATACTTTGGAAATTTCCCAGGTTTGACATCTAAAACATGTAAGCCTTCATAATATTTATGTAGATGAATAGCAAATGCAAGGACCTGCATGCACTAGCACTACTAATACCATTTTTGAGGGGGGGCTCAAGTTATGAGACATTGCCACAAGTTGCCTGCAGTCAGGTCTGCTACTAGAAAGAGTCGACAAGAGTCTTGCAACTTTCATCATAACCCAGAAGATGACTGGTCATGTAAGGAACTATTTGAAAGACCTTCATGCAGCACAGAGTCATTTTAGATAAGTGGCTGAAGCTGAATGATGAGACCAGACTTAAGTGAAAGCCTTCTCCTACAAAGCCCATTCTTGAGATGCGCAGATTCTCCAACTAGTGAGAGATTGACTTTGCAATAGACATTAGCCAATCATGAAAGGTGCATTTGTGGTCCACCCCTAGCAATCACTGCAAAAGTTCATGCCAGCAGTTAGGCAGTGACTGTCCTATACTGGAATATCTGGAATTTAAGTGCACTCAGCCAGCTGATTTAGAGAGTATTATATCAAGAGCTTTAATACACAGCAGATGTAGTGTTACCTCTCTGGACTTTGTATTCCAACTGATTATTCTAGAGGCAAGATTGTGCTATTGTAACTAGAACAGTAGTGTTAGTTATATACTCATATATATATATATATATATATATATATATCACCCAAGTAAAAGCCTGTTTCTATATGCATTTATGATTGACATACTTTGTGGGTGTGTGTGTATGCTGATATTTGACGTTCAGTCCACCTGCAGGTTTTTAAGCAGTGTGTCTTGGTGTAAATAGTGATGATGCAGTTTTTGTTGAGCAT
Organism: Protopterus annectens; assembly: GCF_019279795.1. Classification (NCBI taxonomy): domain Eukaryota; kingdom Metazoa; phylum Chordata; order Ceratodontiformes; family Protopteridae; genus Protopterus; species Protopterus annectens. Next base: position 251,590,367 of record NC_056743.1, read on the forward strand.
TTTGTCGATATCCAGTAGTTCGTTTGTTTAGGTATGTGGGTTGGGGTCGGAGCCTGTGCAAGTGTTTGTATGATAGTGTTTTAGTGAAGAGATGGATTTAATGGTGTTTGTGTTTGCTTATTAGGATTAGGGGAATTAGGGGAAGTGCTAGGTAAGGGGGTACATGTGAGCATGGGTGTTTGTGGTTTAGAGCTAGGTGTAGGGATAGATTTTAATGGTGTGTTTATGTGAATGTATTGGCGTGTATGAGTGCATTTGTTGAATGGAATTTGTTAGTGTGGTTGAATTTGTGTGTATATACATGTATTTGCTGGTTTGGTTTAGATTAAGGTTTATATTAGGGAGTCGATATAGGGCCCGATTCCAAAAGACTTTCTGTCAGTGTGACCAGATGTTCTTCGTGTTTCACTGTTGCAGTCTTTACATTTGGATAATCCTGCTGGCAGGTTGCCCTCAGTCGGCCTGAATTCGGTGTTTTGGAATCTGGCCCTTACGGTAAGCCTGTTTATAGATGGGCATTGCACAGAAGCAAGTCACTAAAGCAAGAGAGCAAGTCTTTTGGAATCGGGACAGACTTGCACTGAGAGCAGCTGTTTTGGAATCTGATTGTGTATATGTTTGCTGTGTGTTTGAGTATCTTTGGTAGTGGTACTGTTGGGGAAATGGTGCTTTTTAAATTAAAGTGCAGGGTTAGGGGCGGGAGTAGTGTCATAAGGACTGGCATTCATGACCTAAGGTGAGGGTAAGGGGCCAAGACCCCCCAAGTCACCTTACAGACCTGTGCTAACCCTTGCACTGTCCCTACTCTTACTGCTAACCCTAACCCCACACTTTCCATAACCATGTCACTATTTAGACAAGTTTTTCCCTAGGATACTTTTAGGGTATGGGTTTAGACATCAGAAAAGGAACTGTTTCTACAGTTGCTCGTTTTTTTTAATTTGGGTTAGCTTTGTTTCCTACTGTTGGCATGTATGTATTTTACATCGGTGTTTCTGCATTTTGTGGTGTCTTGTGTGTGTATATATGCTTCTGTACGTATGTATAGATGTATGTGTGTGTAATACCTTCTTAAAGTCTTTAATCATAAAACATCTAAACATTTAATTTAAAACAATTTTAACCTAAAACCCTTAAATCACATTTTATGTAAAAATTTAATGTACACCATTATTTAAATATAACAAGTCCATGGTTTACATCTGCAGACAAAAGAGAAATTGCCAGCCACAGTTAATCACACAGACTTGTAAACATTGGAGTACAGCATGTAGGTGGGCATTGGCATTATACAGATAGTTAGTAGACTAATATGCCTTTTAATTCTTGCTATTCTATCATACTAAACCACACGAGCAGTAATTCTCTTTAGTGCACTATACCGGTTTGTCAAATGTGATTAGATTAAATGCATTTTATTTTAAAATTGCTTTGGATTAAATTTTTAGATATTTTGTGATTAGATAAAATGAGATCTGATGTCAGTCTTCGTCTGTTCTTGACTGATGGGTTATGGTTCCGATCCTCGGAACTAATCTGACCATTGTATAGCTCAGTCAGCCAAAAAAACTCTTGAGCCAATAGTCTACCCATAGTTCCCCTCTCTACATTACCTTCGATCTCGTTTGCCGCTCTTATAGAAAGATGCGTCAGCCAACTCTCTCACAGCTAAGTACATTTTGAAGTTAAATAGTATTTTTTTACAACCTTTTCTCTTCATTAAGTAGTATTTCTAAACCCTTGTCTACCCTTTTTCTTGCGAGTGTTTAACCTTTTCCTATACCAGTTGGTAATTCTTGCCTACGGTAGTTGGTAGTTTCCCCCTCTCTTTCTCTTTTACCGTTGGGTAATCTCTCCTATCACCATTGGTAGGATGTTTTCTCCCTGTGAGAGTGTTTGTTTTTTTCATTTTTCTGTCTTAATGCGAAGAGTGCGCAGGAATATCCCAAATTCTAATGGGCATGATAAATGCGTATATTGTTTGGGTGCCCCTCATTTAGATTGAGCAATCTGCCACAGCTTCATTTCTAGAGCCTTGGTAGAATGTAGAAATAAGGTAATACTAAAAGGGCTTCTTAAGGCCCCTTTTGAGGGAAGCATTGTCCAAGGCTACCCAGTCTCCCAAGGCCTCTGGCTCAAAATCTGGTTCAGTGCCGACGTCCCCTGGCCCAAAATCTGGTTCAATGCCAACGTCCCCATCAGCACTGACATCTAAAAAACAATAAATACCCTTCTGCTGGTTCTTCTTCGGAACTGAAATCAAAGGTTCCAACAGTTTCGGAACAGACTTGAGTCCTCTGCAACAACTGCTGTTTTGGTGCCATCGACACATACCATGACACTGGCACCGATAGCAACTTCAGTGTTGGCAGCAGCTTCTTTAGCTACCACAACAGTACCGACATCTCTTGCAGCTCCGCAGCTCCTATCTTCTGCCCCAGTGCTGAAGAACGAGACTTTCTATGTACCCAGGATGAGATGATCTCCATTGATCGACCCATTTCTTGGTCATCTGCCTAACCCTTTTATAGAGAGACCTGAATCTCCCTCTGGATTGCCCGTTTGCTCCAACTGGAGTCTTTCCAAAGTTGGCATAGTGAGGTTGGTGGATCAGCTTCTGACAGCTAGGGGTCTTCCTCCATTTTCTCAGCCCCAGTAGGGGAATTCTCCCCCAGAACTCCTACATATATTCTTCCTCTGACCTCTGTGCAGGCTTTAGAGCGGTCTTTTTTTTTTTTTTTTCACCTCAGATCTGATTCCTTGGGGGATTACTTCTCCCCTGTTCCAGGAAGTGTGGTTGCTCACGCACAGTTTTCTTCGATCCAACAACCTCTGCCTCCCAGGTTGCTAGGATTACAGGCGTACGCCACAATACTGCTAGAGCAGGCATTAAAGGATTCACACCATGCCCCTTTTACACAGTAAACCACAGAACTAGCCTGCTGCTCTAACTGATGAACTCTGACCACTTAGATTCCAATGGCCTCAGCGCCTGTGCCATCAGAACTGGCGGGTCCCCAGGATCGGACCTCCACCATTGGGTCCTGGAGGGTTTGAGTTGACTTGTTGTTTTTTATTCAGAGCTGACCTTACCTCTTCGGGCTGAGCCAGCTGGGGGAATTTCCTCGGCTCTGGCTTTCGAAGTGGGTCTCTAGGAGAGGGGTGTGACCCCGGTTCCAAGTTTCTGTGTTCCGGGCTCCGTTCCCTCCTCGGGGGGGGCCTTCTTTTTGAGCTAGAGAGAGCTTTGGCCACCGCTACTTCCCAGGTGGCCCTTGTGTTATCGGAGTCTCACCCCTTGACCCCTTCTTACCCGGAGCTTCTACTAACCTCCATACCAGGGTAGCAAGCTCCAAGGATGCAAGAGGTACTGACCAAGGATCATCTGTTTTCCGAGTCCTCTTCAAAAAAGATATTCCCATGGAAGAGCCTCTTTAGGAGAAATTGTGTAAGAGGAAACACCTGGACTCCCCTGAAGTCTGTCACCGAGGAGACCAATTTCGATTAGGGGGAGGGTTCCATCTGGTCACCCCTGGACGATGTCTCCTTTGGAGACATTCTGGAGTTACTAAAACAGAGGGGTAACTGGCAGTTCAAAGACCCTTCTTCTGAGGGCTCTGTGTACTTGCAAGTCTTTGGAGCTCACCCATCTACTTTCTGGGTGACCCCTTCCACTGACTATCTTATTAAATTGATCACTCAGCGGACTTGGAAGGCCCCTGACTCAATAGAACTGATTCCCTGGAGACCAGGCAAGATGCTTTCCACTCCCGTACTGGGCGAAAGGATTAGCAGTAGATTCCATGGTGGTGGCTGCTGCCACTAAAGAACTGGCCGAGGAAAGTTTCACTGTTCATCCCCCTAACCAGGAGTCAAGGGTGATGGACAGATTTGGGAAGCATGTTTACGCATCTTTGACCTTTACCATTAGGTCCTTAAACTTCATGGCACATTTCAGTAGGCTCCAGAGGGATCTGGTCAAGGAGCTGTCTGATACCCTAGCAGGTGCAGTAGCTGAGGGGGTCCAAGAAAAAGTGGCCTCCCAGTTAGCTACCCTGGAGTCTCTCTCTAATTTATCCATGAGGCTCATTTCACATGCAGCCGAAGGGGTGACCAAGTCAGATGGTTTAGGTGTTACTATTTGACGACATGCTTGTATGCGCATGTGTGAATTTGCAGAGCCCTTTGTCTTCCTTCTTCAGTGCTCCTTTTGATGGATCCTCCTTGTTCGGCCCTAAAGTTAAAGAAACTCTATCCAGGCGTGAGAAAGATGGAAAGACCCTACATGTAGTGGGTGCATGTTTTTTGGTTCCAAAGTGAGCCTATTCCAGAAATCAGAGGAGTGGGGAAATGTGGTTCAAGAAGTTCCAGAGGCCTTTCCAGGACACGCACAGTGCAGACTCCCCACGGGGCAGAGGGGGAGTTCTAATGCAAGACGCCATTGTAGAGGCAGAGGTGGCCCACACAGCCAGGGTTCCAGGAAGTCTTTCTCTGGCCAACTCTTTTAGTGCTCCAGAAAGGAGGCCCGATTGCTTACCTCTTGAGGAAGTCGGGGGGGAAGATTTCCTTTGCACCCAACAGCCTTGGCAACAAGTAACCACAGATAACTGGGTGTTAAAAATTATTTCTAGAGGTTACCTTATCCCTTTCACCCTTTATCCAAGAACTAGAACAAGACTCCCTGATGTTCCACCCAGTCAGAGGGACCGAGCAGCCTTGGAAATATGGAAGCTGATAGAAAAAAGTCATCCGAGAAGTCCCACCAGACCAGATAGGATCCAGATTTCACTCAAGGTTCTTTAGTGTCAAAAAAGACGGGGACTTGAGACTGATTCTGGATTTCGGCATTCTAAGCAAATTTGTTCAGCAGTCTTAAGTTCCGGATTGTCATGGTTCGCTGAGTACTTCCTTTTCTATAAGAAGACTACTGGATGTGCACTATAGACCTTCAAGACACGTATTTCCACATAAAAATGGACAAACACTCAGTTTCTCCGCTTCCGATTAGGATCCAGTCATTATCAGTTCAGGGTGCTGCCCTTTGGTCTCACCATAGCCTCCAGGGTGTTCACCAAATGTGTGGTAACAGTAGCAGTACACTTCCAGATGTTTCCTTGTCTAGATGACTGGCTTATCACAGATTCCACCAGACATCTACTGTTGCAGGCGACAGAATTCATCCTGCAATTGTTCTTGTATCTAGACGTCACTGTCAACCTTACAAAGTCTCAGCTGACTCCCTCTCAGGGTATGGAATTTATTGGAGCTTATCTCATCACTCTTGTGTGGCCTCATCTGCCCACAGATTACACAAAATAAAATTTCAAGTTCATTATCTCCTGTGCTTAAACAAAGTAGCAGCCCTACTAGTGCTTCAGGCATTAGGGTCCATGACAGCGGCTATCACTCTGGTCCCACTAACGAGATTTCACATTAGATTATTGCAATGGCTTCTTGTGAGTCAGTGGTCCATTCTAACCAGTCATTGCAAAAAAGACCTATCCTGGTGGATGGAATCCATACAAATTCTCTTGGACTACCCCTTTGTCCCTCCTCAACCCAAAGCCATAGTGACCACAGATGCCTCCCAGATGGGGTGGTGCATTATCTGGGAAGGGCAGTCCAAGGCACTTGGTCCCCGATAGAGGCCAATCTGCATATCAGCATTCTGGAGCTGAGGGTGGCACTACTAATATTGCAAGCATTTCACTCTGCCCTACCTCAAGTAGCAATTGCAATGCAGTCAGGCAACGTTTGTTGTCTGGTACATGAACAAGCAAGGGGGGAACCAAATCCTATCCCCTGTGTCGAGAAGCCCTCCGAGTGTGGCAATGGGCCATTGCCTCCAACTGCTTTCTGATAGCAGTGTACATCCTAGAGAGTTCAAGCGAGATAGCAGACAAACTTAAGCAGATGCATTCTGATACCTCACGAGTGGTCTCTCAATCCCAAGGTAGCGAAGAGGATCTTTCATCACTGGGGCCAGCCCTGCTGCGACCTTTTTGCTTCACCTTTCAACAAGTGCAGAAGGTACTTTGCCCTAATTCTCCCTCGGGGGGGGGGGGGTGTCCCTGAGATGCTTTTCTCCTTGATAGGCCCCGGGTCTCTATATGCCTTTCCCTTTGATCCCTCTCTTCCTCAAGAAAGCAGCCAAGTTGAGAAGCAAAGTAATCCTCGCACCCTTTTGGCCTCAACAAATTTTGTTTCCCTTCCTATGGCCTCATCTAGTTCAACGTCCATGGATTCTGGATGCAGTTCAGGACCCTTCTGTCTCACCCTCAGGGACCTGGTGCATCCCAATCGTCAAAGTCTCTAGCTGGCTGCTTGGCTCCTCCAATTCTATTAGTCACCAGGCATAATGATACTCTTTCTCCAGTAAGAAAAATTGCTGACATCCCATAAACCATCCAGTAGGAATCCCTACCTCAGTAAATGGTAGAGATTTTCTGTTGGGGCTCGTGATAGTGGTCTCGACCCCTTTTCAGTCCCAGTGGAAAATGTTGTAGAATATTTGGCCATTCTTTTTAGTAGGGGAGCTTCCACTTCTACTGTTAGTCATCCTAGCTGCCATCTCTATCTTTCAAAATATCTTTGGAGATCTAACATTAATTTCACAGACTTTGCAAGGTCTTCCTCAAGGATACCATCTGTTTAAAGCCTCCATTTAAACATCCCCTGCCATGGGACCTGACTGTTGTCTTGCAGTGATTGGTACTTTCCCCCTTTGAACCAGCAGCTACTTGGGACTTAGTTATAGCTATCACCTCTGCAAGATGAGTTTCTGAGTTACAAGCTTTGTTTTTAAGTACTCTTACTTTTCCATAAGGATAGATCTGAAGTAGGATATTCATTTGTCTGCAACCTGTGGGTTATGGATCCGATATCGGATCCGAACCGGCATAGTTTTCCAGCTATGGATCCAAGCTCTCAGCTCCTCCCCTCACCCATAATGCCCTGCTCTACCCTCATGACCTCAGATCTTGTTTGCCGCGCTGGTAACTAGATGTGGATTTCATAGCTCTCAGCTAAGTGGATATTTCTTGTTTAAAATTAGAGAATTTTTGCCTTCTTTAACTTTTTTTGTGTGAATGTTGTAGGTTTCCTAGTTTTATTGACTGTTTTAGTTTAATTTAATTTTCTGTAGTAAATTTTATTCCCTCCTAAGCTGATGTAGAGTGTGTGTGAGGCCTGTGTGCTTCTTTATTGTTTTACAGTTACTTTCTGTAACTTTAGGTTAACTTTGGTTGACTATGGCTGAACAGCCTAAGTCAATATTTTCTAAATGCTCGAGTGTGGCCATAAGCTCTCACCTGATGGCCACACTCGGTGTGTTAAGTGTCTTGGGGTTGAACACCTCACATCTGGTTGTTCCATTTGTGCAGGGTTCAACCCCAGGGCACTGAGGGAGCGGAGGTCAAGCTGGTCTTGGCGGGTCTTTTACCGCCGGACTCGGCTCCGACCTCCGGCTCCTTCGGGGACTCCTGCGGCTGCAGTTGTTCCCCTGTGGCACCCCTCCTGCTCCTGGGACTCAACCTCCCGCTTCAGGACAGGAGAGGGATGCATCTAAAAGGACGGAGGGAGAAGCACCACAAGCGGCGGGCGAGACCTCTGTTTGGCCCCGCCAGCCAAGCCGGCTTCTCCCGGCTTCACTGTTAGTGCGGTCTCCTCCTTCGGCTCCGGTCACCTGTGTGCTTCTCACGGGTCCTGAGGAGGAGGAGACCCGATCTCCGTCGAGGCTATCGAGGAGGCATTCCAGGCCTACCTCGGTAGCCTCGTCGATCTACCGATGCTGATCTGGACGGATGATGAGAAGGTTCATCCAGGCCCAGATGCAGATGGGAGTGCTCTTGCCTCCCCTCGGGGAGCTCAACACCCTTTTAAGCCTATTGCTCCTTCTCCGACCCGCTTCCGGGTTCGGAGCAACTGGAGCCGAGCAGCCGGGCGGGGGAGGTCGGAGCCGATAGTACTTGGTACCGGATCCGACCATGCCCGCCAGTGCGTCGGACCCGATCTCGGAGCCTGGATCCGAGCCGGATCCGGGGATCAGTGCTCCCGGCGCCGTCTGTGTCGGAGCGCACTGTCCCGGATCCAGTGCTTCGGCGCCGGCTCCGATCCACTCTTCGGATCGAGGGAGCCGATTGTCGGATCCTTTGGTCGAGGTGGCTCCCGGCTTTGATGTAGTGGAGAGGGCTCTGTTGAGGTCTCCGGACCCCGGCACTTGCCGGCTCCGTCCAGCTCCCTCTGCACTGGGCCAGGCTTCCACCATCCGGCCCCTGGGACAGCCCGTTTCTGTGCCCCAAGTTGCTCCCATGGAGCAAATTGCTGCTGCGAGGACTCCTCTGACAGCCCCCAGAGGAGGCTCGAGGCACATTGACTCCCTGAGTCTCTCACTGAAGACACGGACTTGGAGGAAGGGAAGGCTCCCCACGGTCACCCCGAGGATGTCTCCTTGGAGACATCATGGAAATGCTCCGTATTAGGGGGTGGTCTGCCCCAAGTCTTCCTCGGACGAGTCCGTGTTCTTGGAGGCATTGAAGGGCCCGTCTACCTCTTGGGTGTCCCTGCCGACCCCTGGTGGACCTTATTACCACCAGGGCGTGGAAGGAACCGGACACCGTGGAGCCAATTCCCAAAAGACCTGACAGAATTCTTAGCCCGCCTTCTGACTGGACCCATTGGAGTAAGGGGCCTCCTGTAGATGCCATGTTGATGGCGGCCACAAAGAGGAACTGGCTCAGGAGAGTCCCTCAGTCCACCCACCGAGCAAGGAGTCTCGGATGATGGACCGCTTGGGGAAGCGGATGTTCAGTTCGGCGACCTTCTGGTAAGGCGCTGAACTATTTGGCACATGTTATTCGGATGCAGCGAGACCTTATGAGATGCGCTGCATCCCCTGAGTCCATTTCGGAGGAGGACAGAGCTCTGCACTCCACCAAAATGGCCACTCTTAGGTCAGTCACAAATACTTCTATGCGGCTACTCTCCCATGCTACGGAGGCGCTAGAGCTGCGGGACAGGACTGGTCACTAGGCGTCAGGCCTGGCTCCGCCACTGCGATTTTTCTGAGCCCTTCAAGCCGTTTGTAGGCTTTGATGGTTCTGCTCTGTTTGAAGACCGTTCGCGACGTTGACCCAGAGCGAGAAGGACGCTGTCTGCCGTCGGAATCCGCTTCTCTGCACCCCAGAGGCCCTATTCTAGGAACCAAAAGGGTCAGAAGAAGATGTGGTTCGAAGTCGCAGCAGTCCCAGCCTGCTCCGGACAACCAGTCCTTCCGTGGCAGAGGAGGACAGGAGACGCCGCCCTAGAGGCAGAGGGGCTCCCAGAAACTTCGGGTCCAGGAACCTTTCTCTGAGCGGCCAGCGCAACCCTGAGGGTTGCCCGACTGTTCTACTCTGGAGGCAGTCGGGGCGTTCGGGGCACCTAGCGGCATGGGAGTCCATAACATCGGACCGCTGGGTTCTCCAAATCATATCCAGGGGATATCGCATTCCTTTCCTTCACCTTCCAAAGTTGCAGTCCCTCCCAGGCGTACCACCCGGTCAAAGGGAGGCCGCTTTGGCAGAAATTGGCCATCTGCTAGAAAAGGGCCATCCAGCCCGTTCCCCAGACCAGATCGGATCAGGGTTCTACTCCAGGTTCTTTTAGTGCCAAAAAGACGGGGAACTAAGACCAATCCTAGACCTCTCTCTCTTGAACCTGGCAGTCCCCAAAGAAAAATTCGAATGGTCACTCTACAATCTATTCTCCCCCTTCTGGGAGAAGGCCACTGGATGTGCTCGATAGATCTCAAGGACGCGTACTACCACATCCTAATGGACAGACGCTCCAGGAGGTTTCTCCGCTTCCGGCTGGGAGCCAGTCACTACCAGTTCCGGGTCCTTCCCTTTGGTCTCACCACAGCCCCCAGGGTGTTTACCAAAGTACTAGCAGTGGTAGCGGCCCACCTGAGGCTTCAGGGGGTGCAGGTCTTTCCCTACCTGGACGACTGGCTCCTTACCGCCCCAACAAGGCATCTACTTCTCTCGTGAGACTCCTTTCTCCATCTTGCTCCATTTCTGGGCATCACAATAAATACAAACAAGTCCAACCTGGCACCCACTCAGCTCTTAGATTTCATAGGGGCCAGACTAGACACAAGGAGTTCTGAGCCTTCCTCACTGCGGACAGAGTTCTAAATCTGCAGCTCCAGGTGCGGGCCATTCTCCATTCAGGTTCTGTTCCAGCGGAGTTGGTCCTGAGGGCTCTAGGGTCCATGGCTTCATCGATAGCACTTCTTCCTCTTGCCAGGCTCCATATGCATTCTACAGTGGGCGCTCTTAGTTCAGTGGTCATACCTTGCTCTCCCCATGCATCATCCCATAGCGATCAGCAAGGCTTGCAAGCGGTCCCTCTTGTGGTGGCTCCACTCCCGGATCTCCACAGGCGCCCATTTTGTGCTTCTCCCCTCTCGCCACGGTGACCACGGACGCCTCCGCCTCGGGTGGGGGGCACTTTTGAGGCGGACAGTCCAAGGCACGTGGAGCGATTCAGAGACCTTACTGCATATCAATGTACTAGAGATGAGAGCAGTGCTCTTAGCGTTGCTAGCACTTCAGGACTTTCTTCCCTTGGGAACAATTGCGATTCAATCGGACAATGTCTGTTGTCTGGTACATCAACAAGCAAGGGGAACAAGGTCTTACCCTCTTTGTCGAGAGGCCATGAGAGTTTGGGAATGGGCAACCTCCACCAATCGCTTTCTCATAGCAACGCACATTCGGTCGGTCCAACATCCTAGCGGACAAGCTCAGTCGCACCATTCTGACACCAGTGGTCTCTCAATTGTCAAGTAGGTGGGGAACCCTTCATGCGATCTTTTGCTTCTCCCTCAAACACCAAGTCGACAGTTTTTAATACCTCCTCCTGGTGCATGCTTGGCCACGGTCTTCTGTATGCCTATCCACCCTTGCCTCTGATGCTGCAAGTTCTTCAGAAAGCCTCTCGGGTGGGTTGCAGAATGATTCTCATTGCTCCATTCTGGCCTCGACAGATCTGGTTCCCCTTCCTAAGGTCTCACTCGGTGAATCCTCCTTGGATTCTAGATCCCATTCGGATCTGATATCCCATCCTTCCTGCATTCCTCCTCCTGGACAACCTGAAGCTGACCGCTTGGCTGCTCCAGTTCCACTCTTGATAAGGACTCGGTATTTCTTCTCCGGTAAAGGCTATCTTAGTGGCGGCTCATAAACCATCCACTAGAAAGGTTTACGAAGCAAATGGAAACGTTCTCTGTGTGTGGGAGCAGGAGGCCTAGATCCTTCACGGTTCCTCTCCTGTAGTGCTTGATTTTCTAACCTCTCTCTTTAATGATGGTGCCAGCAGTTCCACAGTCAAAGTTCAACTGGCGGCTATTTCTCACTATCACATTGGTCAAGAGTCTCTTCCTCTTATGTCAGCCAAATTGTGCAAAACTTTTCTTAAGGGCACTTTCCTTCTCAGGCCCCTATAAAGCAAGCAGTTCCTCCTTGGGACCTTTCTTTGGTCCTACAGGCCTTGACCGCGAGCCCTACAGTGGATCTCAAATTCTTGTCTTACAAGACAGCCTTTTTGGTAGCCATTACATCAGCCAAGAGAGTTTCTGAACTTCAAGCTTTATCAGCTAAACCTCCTTACTTGGTTTTTATCCGGACCGTGTCTCCCTCAGGACCAACCGTCCTTCCTTCCTAAAATCGCTTCTGAAGCAAACATCAATCAATCCATTAACCTCCCTGTTTTCTTCCCTAAGTATGAAAACAAAGGTGAATATAGGCTACACTCACTAGATGTTCACAGGCAACTAAGATTTTATCTCAACAGGACAGCTGGTCATAGGCAATCCGACCAGCTGTTTATTTCCTTTGCAAAATTCAATTTGGGCAAGCCAATTTCCAAAGTTTCTCTATCCGCTGGATTTCACAGTGCATTTTATTGGCTTATGAAGCGTCAGGAAGGCCCGCAGGGTGTTCATGCCCATTCAACCCGGTCAGTATCTACCTCGGCAGCCTTCAAGGCTAGGATTCCTCTAGATGATATTTGTGCAGCAGCCACGTGGGCTTCATCTCATACATTTATTTCTCACTATAAGTTGGATCTTGCATCTAGGGGTAGAGCATCCTTTGGCTCGGTGCTCCGGAATATCCTTCCATGATGGCCGCCCAAGATTCAGGTAGCTGGGGACTCTGTCCCACAGGTTGCAGACAAATGAATATCCTACTTCAGATTTAGAAGTTATGTACTCACCATAGCGTTCCATCTGAGTAGGTGTATTCATTGTCTGCACCATCCCGCCTCCTATCCCCTGGCCTTTCAGTTTCCTGCATATTACTTGTTACCCTTTTGAGGGTATTGTTGCTTTGGCAAACTCGATCTGAGGTCATGAGGGTAGAGCAGGGCATTATGGGTGAGGGGAGGAGCTGAGAGCTTGGATCCATAGCTGGAAAACTATGCGGTTCGGATCGATATCGGATCCATAACCCACAGGTTGCAGACAAATGAATACACCTACTCAGATGGAACGTTATGGTGAGTACATAACTTCTAATTACACTCGGGACCAATACATCCTTTCTTCCAAAGGTGGTCTCTGAGTCCAACATTAATCAGGCTACAGACTTACCTGTCTTCTTTCCACATTTTTCCAGTAAAGGCGAATACTGCTTAAACCTGTTAAATGTTCAGACAATTATGTTTCTTTCTCAACAGAACTAAAGAATTTAGGAGATCAGAACAATTATTTGCCTCCTCTGGCGCAACCATAGGGAAATGTGTTTCTAAGGTTACCTTGTCAGAATGGCTGAGAAATTGCATTATGTTCATTCGTAACAGAATCTAAAGCTTCTGGTACCGATGAAGGCGCATTGCACCAAATCTGTGGCTACTTTAGCTGTTTTTCATTCTAAAGCTTCCTTGAGTGAAATATGTGCAGCAGCACCATGGGCTACTCCACATGCCTTTTTTACTCATTAAAAATTGGTTTTAGTCTTAAGGGGAAGAGCCGCCTTTGGTTCTGTGGTTCTCAGGAATATCCTTCCATAGGGCCACCCAGGATCTAAAGTAGCTGGGGTACCCTGTCCTATCAGTCAAGACCAGATGAAGATTGACAATATCTGATAAAGAAATTGTCTTACCAAAACATTCCATCTGTGTTGTCAATTTTCATCTCTGCTTGGTGTCGACGTCCCCCCCCGCCGCCTGTGGATTCCTGGCAGAGCAAATTTTTTTGTCCTGGGTTTTTCTGTTAAGACATTACTTGGACATGGCTTCTTCATTTGGGATAGTTTCCTTCTTTTCTATAAATCTGGAAACTCTTATCAATAGAGAAGAGCACTATGAGTAGACTATTAGTGCAAGAGTTGTTTTTTGCTGGTGTGAGCTATATAACGTCCAGATCAGTTCTAAAGACTAGAACTGTAACTCATCAGTCAAGAATGGATGGAGATCGAGAATACAGATGGAATGTTATGGTAAAACATAGCATCTGATGGTAATCTGCATCCATTACTTACTGATGGGTGTCTGTTCCGTCCTCGGAACCAAGTCGGCCGTTATACCAAACCCGTGCCGGCCAAAAGACTCTCGAGCCTAAGCCTTTACCTGTAGCGCCTGTCTCCAAATTACCTCTGATCTCGTTTGCAATGTACGAAACAAGACTTGTCAGACCAGGCTCTCAGCAAAGTCACATTTTTTCTTGTCAAAGTTTCTTCCTTAGTTTGTCACCTTATTAAAACTAATTTTCTCCTTTAATCGCATATATATATATATATTTTTAAATTTGTGTCCGTCTCTCCCTTTTTACCTTTTCTACCAAAGTTGGTATTCTTCGTACCATTGCTGGTACAGGCCTTTTCTATTTACCCGCTGGGTACTTAACTTACCATTGCTGGTATCCCTTTCTAGTTTGAAAAAAAAAAAACTTTTAATCTAAATTTCATGCTTATAACTTCCCATCTCTCGCTCCTTTAGATTTTCCTGCCCGTTTCTTTGTCTGGATATGTCCGGTAATAAAGGTACCATGGACCTCAAACACTGTGATTAGTGTAGTAGGAAAATGCCCAGTGTGGATAACCATACTAATTGTGTTTACTGTTTAGGGTTCCTCACCTTTCTGTGAAACCCCCCTTATGAGATCTGCAAAGGGTTCAGCTCCCGTATGCTTGCAGAGCGAAAAAATTAACTGATGTTAAAAGAATTGTTCATCTTCTTTTGCGGAGGCTATCTGATTCGGAGGGCTCACCCCCTACCAAGAGAGAACACAAAAAGAGGAGCAAATCCTTACCCTCCTCATGGCTCTGAAACTAAGCAATCAGAACCGAGACCGTCCCTGAATTGGCACCATCTTCGGTACAGAGGCCTAAAACTACAAACTTGGCACTGGCATCGGTTCCAAGACAACCAGCTTCGGTGCCATCGTCTTCAGCATGTATGACTACACTGACAACCGACAGTTACTACAACTTCGTCATGAGATCCACATCCCGCCCCCACCCCCAGCAAAAAAGACCACAGTGAAGAACTTCTCAAAAGCAAACTTCACACTTCTTAAGAGTGGAGTGGTATCCTTCAAGGCCCCCGAGCCAGTGGAAACCACAACCCACGCTGCTGAAACCCTTACAAATGCCTTCTACGAGCACCTCCAGGAATGTATGGATCAAGCAATCCCTAATAAAATCAAGACCCTTTCCACCAAAGGCAGGCGCCCGGTCTGGTGGACCCCAGCCATAAACAAACTCTACAACAAGAGGAGAAAGCTACTACATGACAGAGCAAACTCCCTAAAAGGGAAGGCATCTCTGATCAATACTAGCAAAAAACTATGATCACTCATAAAATCATCCAAGGCCAACTTTGAGAGAAAAAATAGCTAATGACACAAAAGACAATCATAAGGCCTTCTTTAGCTATGTTAGAAACCTGGGTGGAAACTCCCAGATATGCTCAGAATTAGTCCAAAATGATAAAAAAAATCACTGAACCCACAGACATTGCCAACATACTGGCAGACAGGTTCAGTGCAAATTTCTCCCCTCCCTCCCCCACAAAAGGAGAAATATCTATCCCACCAGAGTCTAGCCTCCCAAACATCTCAGATGCCCAGGTGAGAGCTGCTCTCTCGCAAAAAACACAGCATCAATCGGACCGGATGGTGTCCCCAGCTGTGTGCTACACGAACTCAATGAGGCACTAAACCCACACATAAGGCTGCTGTTTAATCTTAGCCTTACTACAGGATACGTACCCAAAGAATGGCGTACGGCAACTGTGGTCCCACTCCACAAAGGCGGTGCTTCTACAGACCCTGGAAATTACCACCCCATAAGCTTGACGAGCCTTGTCTGCAAAGCTATGGAGAGGATCATAGTGGAACTCATAAATAAAGACATTGGGGACCTACAGACACTGGATCCTACCCAATTTGGCTTTGTCAAGGGCAGATCCTGCCTCTTGAACTTGGTCGACTTTTTGAAACAGTCACTAAGGCCATTGATGAGGTAAGGCAGTTCACACAGCCTACCTTGACCTAGCAAAAGCGTTCGACACAATACCCCACTCGGGCATCATAGAAAAGCTCACCAGCTTAGATGTAGACCCATATGTCACAAGATGGGTTGCAAACTGGCTCAAGGACAGAACACACAGGGTTGGAGTTGCTGGTGCCATGTCAGACTCTAAGCCGGTCACGGCGGTGTCCCACAGGGCTCGGTCCTGGGCCCCTCTTGTTCGGCATTTATTTTTCTGAAGTGCAGGCAAACATAGGGGATTGTGGCTGACAAAATTTGCAGATGACTGCAAACTGGGCACCATAATTGACACTCCATCAGACACAGACATCCTCCAGAGAGGTCTCATAGAAATGGATAACTGGTGCCAGAGCCATGGCCTTAAGCTAAATGCCAAAAATGTATAGTCATACCCTTTGGGAAAAACAAGGTAACCCCTAATTACCACATAGGTGGTAATCCATTAAACACGGAAGAAGTTATCAGGGACCTGGGGACCCAAGTTGACAGTAACCTCTCTTTTGACACTCACATTGCCAAAGTGGTTAGGAAGACCTTCTACATTGCCCACCTGATCATGAAGGGATTCACATCCAGATCAGGAGAGGTCATTGTACCCTGTACTCTTCACTTATCAGACCAATGATTGAGTACAACGCCCCATTCAGAATGTACCTTACGACACCTGCAGCAGTTGGAAAGACCCCAAAAGTTCCTCACCAAAAGAATAAAGGGGCTCAAACATATGTCATACGATGCCCGACTGAAGAAACTCCAGCTCTATTCAGTCGCATACCGTCTGCTCAGAGGTGATCTGTGCCTGACATACAAGGCCATGTCCAACCTGGAATTAATGGACATGCTCCACCTCAAAACATCCAAATCCACCAGAGCCACGAGAGCAAGAGACTTAAACCTCAACACGGATATAAATAGGGCGTGCTGGAGGGACAGATTCATCACCCAGAGACTCCCTACACTATGGAACAGAATCCCAGTCCATGTGAGGCAGAGCCCCTCACTGACTCTGTTAAAGAGAAATCTTGACGAGTGGATGGGAGATCGTAGGTTTACCCCGGGAATCATCTCTGTCTCACTGCTGGACAGAGGCACAGCAAACTAATGGGTATAGTATTCTCATCCTAAGGGGTGGTGAAAGCCACACACACTCTGGCTAGGCTTATAAATGCCCTAGGGCAGATAGCCTAGTATGAACCTATGACTCACCTTTTGGCACCAACAATAGTCGTCCCGGAACCGGTCACTTTCCCCATCCCTGTACTTCATATTGGTCTTTCAACCTCTGTGTTGAAAGGTGAAATAACCCCTGGAACAGATATTCCCCCTCGGTGGATCCATTACTTGGCCAGCAGCATAGCCCTTTATTAGAGCGCCCTTCTTCACCTTCGGGGATGTCTACGCAATCCTTAGAGTCTTTAATAACTGGATGTGGTGAGGCTCGTGCATCAGCTCTTGGCAGCCAGAGGAATACCTACTCCACTCAAACTCTCCCTCCCATTCAGAGACTAGGGATCTTATCCAAGGACTCCACAATATTTTCCTCCGACCTTGCAGGTTTCGGAGCACTTGTCACAAATGCCAACCCAAGTTCCATCTTCTTCGGTACAGGTGGTAGATCTTACCAGGTTCCCGGAGCCTACCCTTTGGCCTTTTTCTCTCCCTGAGCTGGGCCTTCCTCTGGACCGAGACTGGTCTGTCAGCACCGTGTTCCCTGGCATGGCATCTTCTTTTTGCATGTCTGCCACTGTTCAGGTCGCCTTAACAGAGCCATCTCCTCCTGTGGCTTTCTCCCTGGTTGAATGGTTCTTTGGAGCAGGGTGTCACGCCAGTCCCGAGGTTGTCTCTCTGTTCCAGGCTCCCACCCCTCTTTGGGAGGACCTGCTTTCTTGGTGATGGAGTGGGTTCTAGCCTCTGCAGCCTCTCAGTTGGTCCCCTTGGCGTCGGAGACCCATCATTTTGCGTCCTCTGAGCCGCAGTTGACAGCCGACTACTCATGGATACCGGGCTCTGGAACCTCAAGACATCCTTCAGCAAAGTTCCCCCTCTGCAGGATCCTCCGCAGATGCTCCCGTTGAGGTTCATTGCAAGAGTTCGTGCAAGAGGAAGCACGTGGATTCCCCAGAGGAATCCTTACCGAAGATGCATACTACGATGAAGGGGAAGGGTCCCCACGATCACCCCTGATGTCTCCTTTGCAGACATTTTGGAAATACTGAAGCAGCGGGGTGATTGGAAGTCCACCACCCCTTCCTCCGAGGAGTACGTATTCTTGTGGGCTTTGAGCCCAGCCCACTACCTCCTGGGTGACTCCGCCTGCAGATTAACTCTTACAGCTCATCATAACAGCGCACATGGAGTAGCCCTGATACCATTGAACCTATCCCCGGAGGCCAGACAATTCTTTCACCCCTGAGAATAACCCTCACTGCTCCAAGGGCCTTCTGGTAAATGCTATGGTTGTGGCGGCAGCCACTAAAAAATAGCTCACTGAGGAGAGCACTACTGTCCATCCCCCAAACAGAGAGTCTCGGGCTCTAGGCAGACTTGGGCATCTGGTCCCTGAATTACCTGGCACATTTTACTCAACTTCAGATAGACCTGATTACTGAACTCTCAGAAGCTCTGGCAGGAGCAGTGTCTGAGGTACAGGACAAAGTTGCCTCACAGCTTGCAACCCTGGAATCCACCTCAAATTCATACACAAGGTTGATTTCGCACTCGACCGAAGGGGAGGCTAGAGCAGCAGGCACAGGTGTTGTTACAAGACGTCACTCCTGGATGTGCACCTGTGACTTCACAGACCCTTTTAAGTCTTCTTTAATGCCCCCATAGAAACCTCATCACTCTTTGGCCCAAAGGTGAAAGACACTTTAGCCAGGTGTGAAAAGGACTGCAAGACCTTGTCTGCCGTGGGCGTACGTATTTCCACACTCCAACGTTCCTATTCCACGAATCGGAGGAGTAGAAAGATGTGGTACAAAAAATCCCAAAGTCCTTTCTGTGACGCACGTGGTGAGTTCCCCCGAGGTAGAAGGAAGCTGCCCCTTCAGAGGCAGGGGGGTCCGCATAACCAAGGGTCCGGAGATTCTTTGTCTGGACAGTCCTACCAGCGCTCCTGAAGAGCAGCCTGATTGCTTACCTCTGGAAGCAGTGGGGAGTCGTTTTTCTCTGCACCACCTTGCCTGGCAAAAAATTAACCTCACTCTTGGGTGCAGATGGTAATTTTGCCAGTTGTTATCTCATTCCCTTCAGCCTTTTCCCAAAGCCTTTAAGGCACATTCCCCAACGTACCACCCAGTCAAAGGGAATCAGCAGCCCTAGAATTCCAAAAGCTGCTTCAGAAGAGTCATCCACAGTCCCTCCAGACCAAATAGAATCCGTTTTTTACTCTAGGTTCTTTTTAGTGCCAAAGAAGATGGGACTGGAGGTCAATTCTGGACCTCAGCATCCTAAACAAATTTGTCCAACAAGAGAAATTCCAGATGGTTACTGTACAGTCTATATTCCCATTCCGGGGCAAAGATGATTGGATGTGCTCTATAGATCTTAAGGATGCATATTACCACATAAAAAGTGACTAGCACTCCAGAAGATTTCTCTGCTTCCGGCTGGGAGCCAGTCACTACCAATTCTGAGCACTGCCCTTTGGTCTCTCCACAGCCCCCAGACTGTTCACCAAATGGATGGCAGTGGTAACAGCTCATTGAGACTGCAAGGAGTCTGGGTGTTTCCATATCTAAATTGGCTCCTCACTGCCCCAACCAAGCATCTACTAGTTTCAGTGATCCA
>NC_056743.1:251930188-251955188 GCF_019279795.1 Protopterus annectens
TTCTCCTAAAGTTTGTGGTTTTCGGACAAATCACTAGCAAATCACTGAGGTCTGAAGTAAAAAAATAATGGCAGATTTGTGTTTCCGACTTCATATCCTTCAGAAAATTCATGCTAATGCAAAATCTGTTATTCTATCAACTTTCTAAGCTTGTAAGGGGGATATTTAAAAAGAGCCCCTATTTTTGGGCCTTTGTCCTCCCATTATTTGTGGCTTTGTCCAGAATTTTTTTTTCTAAGACATTGAGAGGTATGGTCACTATACTGGCTGGCGAGTTGGCCTCCTTACTGGTTTGCTGCCTGACTGGCAATCTGGCTTCTTTACATGCTTGCTGGCTTAAAAAAAAAAAAAAAAAGAGATCCTTCTCTCTCATTTTTTTTTATATACTATTCATAGTCATACCTCTCAGCTGTCCAGATTTTTCTCATATTTTTGGTCTGTTCCTTATAAAATTTGTGGTTTTCTGACAAATCACTAGGACTGAAGTCACTAAATAATGACATGCATTTGAGTTTCAGACTTCCTATCTTTCACAAAATGCATGTTAACATAAACCCTATTCTAACAACTTTCTAAGTTTATAAGAGCAATATTTTAAAATGTGTTCCTATTTTTGGGCCATTGTCCCTCCTACTATTTTAGGCTTTGTATAGATTTCTTGTGATATGAGATTGAAAGGTATTCTCACTGCTGCAAATGTGCTAATAAGAACACCCTCTACCAGCTGTGAGATTTGTAGAGATCTTACTTATGTGAGCCTCCGCCCCCTACACAAATTTCAGCCAATCGCTGAACTATTTTCACCATCCATACCTGACAGGTAACAGCTGTATTTTCACCATCCATACCTGACAGGGAACAGCTGACCGTGAAGGTCCGAGTTGGTGGCATCACAAATGAAATTCTGAATTGCCTAGAAAAAGTAGTAAGTGCATGCAGCTTTTTCTTGGCAATTCAGAGATTCAGCAAAAGTGGGACTTTTTGTGTCCCTCTGCTTTCTGAAGCGGGTGATGGGATTGTTAGATCCAAAACGTGAATGTTCCACTGATAGTGGGAATGGTGGCAATCCTATTTTTGGCTGGGGTACTTTCTTTGAAGAGTCTGCGTGTTCTTCCCTTCCTTTGTTCATATGGGTTTCCGCTGGCTGCTGTGGTTTCGTCTCACATTCCAAACACTGCCGCTTCTCTGGAAAAGACTTCCTTTTCATGTAAAACAGAGATCCTCACTGACCCTTTTCAAACACATTACAAATAATTGGATGGGAGACCACAAATTCACCAGTGGGGTGGCACCCATGTCTCTCATGGACATGGCTAAATCACAGACCTGCTCTGTTCATAAATTCATTCTGTGAACTACCCAAAAAGCACAAATGGAATTACTTGGGATTAACATGGCTAGGCTTGTAAAGGCTCTAGGGCCACTAGCCTAGTAACCTCCTATGAACCTATGATTGGAAACTCTAAACTGGCCATAGGTGTGTGTACATGTGAGTTTGTGGCATGGAAGAACATGGCAGCATGATCCTTGGCTCCAGATGACTGTGACTTTTGAAGTGACACCCTGACCCCATATACAAAATGTGAAAAGGGGTTATGGATGGATAGATGGAAGCTAATGGAGATGGCAGGGTGGCAGAAACTTTACTTATACGGTCATTCGCACAAAAAATGCTTGGATTTGGTGCAGAAGTATACCCCTCAGATGGGGATAAAGAAAAGATATGTGGAAAGATATCAAAATGTGGAAGAATTTCATAGCCGCCTGCAATACAGAGTCTTTCTGATAGGAAGAATGGGTTTTAAGTACAGACCTTAACCTCTCCACTGATGCTATGAAGACATAGGAAAAGAGATTGGTGTTTTATGGCTAATGTTTTATGGCACAATAGCTGGAGGATTAGGTCACAGAGAACATGTGTAGGGATATATGTATTTTTTAGTTTTCTTTTTTAAAATATTATTTTACTAAAATGGTTCCTGAATTGCATTTTCTTGTCATTTAATCAAATTTCAAATAGTTTGTTTTGACTGGTTTGTTGTAAATTAATTTTGTGGTATACATTCTGTTTTTATATTTTGAGTATTTTTCAGTAATTTAGTTATCAATTGATGGTGTTTGTAATTTTATTTTGCTTGTGTCTTTAACAGCGTGAGAGTGACTGGATCTCAAACATTGGGAGAAATATAAATACGTGAACACAGTTTGTGTAGTACTGCTTTCATGAGGTAAACAAATTTACCTTTTGTTTCATTTTTCCTTTTCCATAAGTATGCTTTTTCATAAATGATGCCTGTAATTCTTTTGGCTAGTACCCTTAACAGTGAAACCCTGAATCGACATCAGACATAAGACATACAGAAGAAATTTACAAGCACAGGCACATTTTACTTTCATGAGTTATGACAAATTTGTTTTGACTTTAACTTGTTTCCTTTATAGTTAGTCTGTTTACCCTTAAATGTTGCCTGACATTTCTTTTGACTTGTATATTTAAGACTGAGACCTGCATAGATCTCTGATATAGGGGAGAAGTGTGGGACAGATTCATGAACTCTTACACCAAGTGTACACTATCTGTATTCAAGAACCTCCCTATCACATTTTTTGTTGCTATCTATTCACGCAGAAAGAGTGCACTGAGTGTAGACATAGTCTACACATTGTAGTAATCTATATGAATCCCTCTCGATATTTAAGGCTGCAAGAAAATCAGTTGGAAAACTAAAATTAGGAGGAAGAACGTGGGAGTTATGTTTGTCTAGTCACTCAGAATGGTGTACACTGAGAATAGCATTAATAAATCTGGCCTACAGTTTATGCACTACCAGTTTCATTAGCTGCAACACATTTATTTTTACTTTATTTGTCATTAAATGATACCTATCATTCTTTTTGGCTTTTTTCTTTAAGAAAGAGATCTGGTCTAGACATCCTGAACAAATTGCACTTTGCACGTCATGTAGCCTTTCTGAGCTAAAGCAAGTTTGTAGTAAGATGTTTGGCAATGTAGCTCGCTTCTAAGTATGATGGTATTATATTTATTAAAGGCCTTATTGTACCTGGTATGAGTCTTATTTATATGCATTAGTCCATTATTCTATATTACATACAGGGCAAACTCGTTTTTTAATATATTTTCATTTTCACTTTACTGAAATTCTCATTTTAGTTAGTTGTAATGCTTCATGCCTCATGAATGGAGAACAGCAACAGTCAACCCTCTGCACAAAGGTGGGCCATCTACAGACCCTGGAAATTACAGACTCATAAGTCTCACTAGTCTTATATGTAAAGCCATGGAAAGAATTATCATGGAGATGATCAATAGAGATATACTAAACTCCAGACACTGGACCCAGCCCAGTTTGGTTTCATCAAGGCAGGTCATATTTACTTAACCTGGTGGACTTCATTGAGAAGGTCACCAAAGCAGTGGATGAGGGCAAAATGGTTCACACTGCCTAACTTGACTTGGCCAAGGCATCTGACACACTCCCCCGCTTGGACATTGTTGACAAACCTAAGAGGTTAGGTACAAACTGTTATGTTACCCAGTGGATAGCCAGTTGGCTTACAAACAGGTCCCAGGAAGTTAGAATTGGGGAGTCCACCTCTACAAAGAGGTCAGTCACAAGTGGAGTCCACCAGGGATCAGTCCTGGCACTGTTCCTTTTTGGCATTTATTTCTCTGAAGTCAAGACCAGCAGTAATGGCTTCAGGATAATGAAATTTGCAAATTAGGAGCTGTCATTGAATCACCCACTGATACAAATATTCTCCAGGAAAGGCTGACGCAGGCAAACAACTGGTGACAGAGCTAAGAAAACCAAATGCCAAGAAATGCATAATAGTATCCTTCAGGAAGGTTTTAACCCCGGTAACTATCATATTGACCACACACCCCTAAGAGTTGATGAAGTAGTCAGGGACTTGGGGACAAACATAAACAGTAATCTAATCTTTGACCATTGTGTGTCTACAGTAGCGAGGAAATCATTCTATGTTGTGTAACTTATAAACAATGGTATGGCATCTAGGTCCAAGAAAGTCATTGTTCCACTGTATTTGGCATTTAATAGACCTGTCATTGAGTACAATGCCCCTTTTGGTATGTACCTAACTAGGCATAACCAACAATTAAATGTCCACAGACGTCCCTCACTAAAAGAATGCAGTCGTAAGTAACATGTTCTGTGCAGACCACCTCAAGGCCCCATCCCTGATTCTCTCTCTCCAACAGGCTGCTATGGGGAGATTTATGCCTGGCATAAAAGGCATTGTCAGACCCCTCATTGATGGACCTCCTGAATATCTGCAAAACAAACAGCACCAGAATTACCCATTCTAAAGACTTAAACCTTGCCTGTGATATAAATGGAAACTACTGGAGAGGCAGGTATGTATCCCAGAGAATACAGGTGAGAACTGCCCTCACAAATGAGAATTAAACCCACAGTTAGGACAGCTGTTTAATCTTAGCCTCAACCATTGATGAGGGAAAGGCAGTCTACACAGCCTACCACCTGGCACCTGGCAAAGAGGCCTTCACATACCCCCACTCATCATCAAAACTCAAAACTCATCATGTAAACAAAACCAACATCACAAACAAGGTTGCAAACTGGCTGGCTGAAGACAGAAAACAGGGTGGGTCAGAGTTTGCTGGAGCCATCACAGTCTCAAACAAGCACAAGTGTGGTGTCCCAGGTCATCAGTCTGTGTCCACTCTGTTCGCATCTACTTTTCTGAAGTACAAGCAAACACAGGAGGGTTATGGAAAACACATCTGACACATATCCTCCAGAAGAAGCCTCACAGAAAATGGATAACTGGTGCCAGAGCCATGGCCTGAAGTTAATACCATATAGGTGGCAATCCACTGAGCACAGAAAAAGTCATCAGAGATCTGGGGACCCAGGTTGACAGTAGCCTTCGTTAATGTATCTGACCAGACACCTGCTGCAGCTTGAAAGGCCCCAAAGTTCCCTCACAAAAAGGATAAAGGTCAAAAAAATCGCCTTATGCTGCCCGACTGAAAGAACTCCAGCTCTATTCAGTCTCAAGATTTGATGAGAGCTGATATCACTCAAAAAAATAGATCCCCTCAGAACCACAAGGCGGGAGACTTAAACCTTGACACGGTTATAAATAGAACGTGCTGGAGGGACAGATTCATCACCCAGAGACTCCCTATGCTGTGGAACAAAGGTCTTGTTCAAGAGGAATCTTGACCAATGGATGGGAGATTGCAGAGCCATAACTATAGGCTGGAGGCATAAATGCCCTTGGGCAGATAGCCTAGTATGAACCTATGAACCTATGAACCTATAATACCCCTTCTCTGGACCACACTTTCCAACCATGTGAAGCAGAGTTTCTCAATAATCCAATTCAAGTGTAACTTGGATAACTGGATGGGGAACAGGAAATTCATCCCTGGTTTGGCACCTACATCTCTAATGGAGACAGGCAGCTTATAAATAGTTCATCTTTCAAGACCCTGCTTGTAAAGGTTTCAATTCCCAAGCCCCTGCTTACACTTATCAAGAGTACCAAAACATGTCAGAGATTTGAGATTTGGGGTGCATGACTAGGCTTAAAATGGCCCTTGTAGTCATTAGTTTACCTGTGAACCTATAAAAGAAATGTTTGAAGCAATGTTACACTAATTACAGTTTCACCAAAATGTATTCATAAGTAAGTGCTAGTCTTGCTGCCCTTGTGGGCTATTTTAAACCTAGCTAACTTCTCTTTTGGTGCTTGAATTAACCTTTCTCATTTGGTGTTAGATTGGCCTTGGACATTCCACAATGAATAATTGTGTGTTACCCCGAATGAGAATAACATGCATCATACCATAGGTAATTTAAGGGGGCCCATGCATGGGATAAAGCATTTAGGAGCTACGTCTCTCCTTTAGTAGTACAAGGGACAGTCCTGGGGTAAATTTTCTATTAGCCATCCATAGATCTAAGTTGTGCTTGAATACAGACATGGATGAGTTTTGTTTTGCATG
The DNA here is from genome assembly GCF_019279795.1 of Protopterus annectens. Classification (NCBI taxonomy): domain Eukaryota; kingdom Metazoa; phylum Chordata; order Ceratodontiformes; family Protopteridae; genus Protopterus; species Protopterus annectens. Next base: position 251,936,208 of record NC_056743.1, read on the forward strand.
GATGGGGAGTCTATTCCAGAGCAGATGCATCCTCTGTGAGATATACCTGTCCCTCCAAGCCACTCTGTTGATGTTGTAGAAGAGGTTTAGATCCCTGGATTGAGTATTTCTGATGCCATTTGATTTGCTGATGTACAGTAGGTTCATCAGTGTTGGGTTGGAGGATAGCTTGTATGCTAGACACAGATCACCTCTTAGTAGTCTGTAGGATACTGAGTACAGTGACAGAGCTTTGATTCATTCCATGTAGGACATATTGTTTAGGCCTTGCATCCTTCTAGTAAGGTATCTCTGTGAAAATTGCTGAATTTGCATGGACCGATACATGCCAAAAGGAGAATTATTCTCAGTGATTGGCCTAATGATGGCAGAGTAAAGGGGAACAATGACTTTCATAAATCTATATGCAATCCCTTTGTTTATAAGCTGCACAGTACAGAACTTTCTTACAACACTGGACACATTGGTCAAAAGTTAGGTCATACTCACAAAAGTCCCCAAATTCTGAACAACAAGATCAACTCTTAGGGGCGTATTATCAATATGGCAGTTCCCCGGACAAGATGACTTCCCAAAGGATATCATAATGTATGCTTTGGCATTTAGTTTCAGTCTTTGATTCTGGCACCAGTTACTTGTTTTTGACAAACCTTCTTGCAGGATGGCTAAGTCATATGGGGATTCACTGACTGCTCCCAGCCTTCAGTCATCCGTAAATGTAGTCAGCCGGAGCCCTTTGGTATTGACATTTAGATGCCAAACAGGAGAGGTTCCAGCTGCGAACCCTGGTGAATGCATATGATTTAGAGCCAGGAATTATCTGTTTTAGGTTACATCTTTTATAAAATCTACACACCACTGTTAAAATGGCAGGTTTTTGTGATATAAAAAAAATGAGACCATAATAAATCATTTCAAAACTTTTGCCACCTTTAATGCGACCTATAACCTGTACAATTCAATTGAAAAACAAACATATTTGTTAGTGGAAAAATATAACAACTAAAAAATGTACAATACGCTGGTTGCATAAGTGTGCACACCTTTAAACTAATACTTTGTTGTGTGTGCACACCCTTAAACTAATACTTTGTTGAAGCACCTTTTGATTGTGTTTAAAGTGCTTCTCACTATTTTTTTCCAGGGAAAAAGTTAATTTATTGGCACTTTCCTTTTTTACTGACTGTTGCTGCTAAACTTCCGTGGAAACAAGCACCACGTTTGGCTTGACCACAGAACAAAGTACCAGTCACTTGCTTCACCCGCAGGTGAGTGATTGCTGTAGCCAAAGCTGGTTCCTCAGACTACTCATCTTTTCCTTCAGATCTCTCTGGTGTAATCCAAACAGAAGCTTTGAATCAGGGATTAGCCATTTCCTCTGCAGCTGTTAGGGACCCTCAGTGGGCAAGAAAGACACACTCTTGTCAGTCATGGGTGAAGGGGCAAGGGATGTTTTTTCAAACACCTTTATTGAATTATCACTTGTGACATATGAAAACTTACATTTATATATCGCCTACTGCTCAAAAACAGTAAGTGCCCACAGAAGCCTCAAAGTTTGCTTGTGGAACACTGCCATTGAGTATTAAAGTGCATGGTCTTTGGGACAAAAAGGCTCTTGTAGTCATTAGAGATGCTAGCACTTTTAAATGCTCTCAACTTTTTGAATAATCTGTGGTTCATGGGGACCATTCAAGTGTTTATGAACAATGCCACAGTGATGTGGCACATACATAAGCAAGGGAGAACCATATCTTGACTCCTTATGCAGACTACCCACAGTAGCACAGAATATAGCTTTACAACACAATGTCATTCTACAGCCATCTTACATTGCGTCAGAGCAAAACTGTGTGACAGACAAGCCAAACAGGACCAAGGCAGACCCTTATGAAATGAAACTGAATCAGGGGGTCTTCCAAGATTTGATCCATCTGTGGAGAATTCCTCAGGTAGACCTTTTTGCTTCTTCTCCAAACAATCAACTTTCAATGTTCTATTCCAAAACTCCATGCAAGAAGGCCTGGAAGGCAGACTTCTTTTGTTTTCCTTGGACAGAAATGTTCCAGTATGCTTTTCTACCCCTTCCACTGATATCTAGGGTACTTCTGAAGAGTCAAAAGAACTTCCCAAAGATCACTGTGGTGACTCCCTTCTAGCCCAAGTAACAGTGGTTCGTCCTTCATATGGAGTTGGCCAGGGGAAATTATTACAAGCTTCCTCACAGACCAGATTTACTCACACAAGATCAGTGGTGTTTGATACATTCTGACCACGAACAACTGCAACTGACTACCTGGATGTTAACGTCTTTATACCTTTTAGGCACTTGTTTTCTGAAGAAGTGCAGTAGGCATTAATGGAGACAAGAAAGCCTTCTACTAGAAAATCATATATTATATTATATTATATTATTTATTTAAATTTGATGATCGGGGTAGTCCACTGGGCCAATAAAAAGCCCGTTTTCAGTGGAGGCCCAGGGAGAAAAGCTCCAAGAATTACAGCTACAATTAATTAGAGTTTAAATGATTATGATATTGCAAAAACAAAACACACAATAGTACGTACAGAAAAAACGTATTCACATAAGAATAAATAAATTAGTCAAAGATCACAGAGTACATATTGACAATGGCTACTAGTCCTTGGCAGTTAGGTAGACTGAAAAAAAAATTACAGGGTACATAAACATTTTGTCAGAGTTCTTAGAAAGGACATTTGTAAAACATACAGCTGCTAGGTCCAATCAGGATTATGTGAACATTTATTGTGAGGGAAGAATAAGTGTTATACTATATGTAATGTAAGCATAGTAAGATGAATATTACAGAGGGAATTCAGATTCTGGAGTGGGAATATAAAGTTAAGATTATGGATGAAGCAGTAATTAAGGTAGAATATGAGTTGGTTACAGTGGAGATTGATAAGAAAAGTGGATTAGAGAGGTTTATGTTGGGGGTGTGACATCGGCATTCCCATTTAGATAATAGATGGAAGAAAAGCTCAGATTTGAATTTTGTATGATAAGGTAGGTTGCGTAGGTGAGGGGGGAGAGAGTTCCACTGTTTAGCTAAGGAGAAGGACATTAATAATTGGCCTTTTGGTTGTGATGGTTTGTGCAACTGAAGGACATTTTGGTTTAAGGATCTCCGTGAGCGGTTGGGTATCTAGGTTTTTAAGAAGGTGGTGAGAGATGAGCATTCTGAAGGTTTAAAGATGAGCTTGTGGGTTATGGCAAGTTGTAGGTAGCTGAGATAGTTAGGTAGTTCAAGCCAATTGAGGGTGAGGAGGGAGTTGCAGTTGTGGGATGAGTTTTTAGAATTGGTTGCAAATTTGCAGCTTTTGTGGTAGCAGTTTTCAAGTTTGGTTCGTAAGCCAATTTGGAGATTTGTGAACAGAGGGGCACCATACATAAGGGAGGGGAGCAGGAAGGTGGATGCCAGGGTTTGACAAGTAGAGGGGGTGAGGAACCAGTGTTGCCGGTGGAGGAGACCTAACTTCTGATGGGTTTTCTTAACTGCGGTGAGGATGTGGGTATCACACTTTAGTTCTTCATCAATGGTGATGCTGAGAAGCTTGGTATTGGGAACAATTTCAAGGGTGGTGTTGTTTTGGCTCTGTACGGTGAAGGAGTTTTTGTCTATAATGGAGTTTTTGGTAGGGGAAAAAATCATTAGTTTAGTTTTAACTGCATTTAGAGCTAGATGGTTGGACTTCATCCAGGATTCAGTTGTGCAGAAGGCTAACTGGGATTTTGCTAGGAGATCAGGAGAGGAGAAAGCTGAGCAGATGATAGTTGATTCGTCTGCATACTGGATCATGGATGATTCTGGGATGGAGTGGTGAAAGTTGTTAATGACTAGGTTAAAGAGTAGAGGGCCAAGAACAGAGTCTTGGGGGAATGCCTGTAGGTGTGGGTAGGAAGGGGGAGGTTGACATTTTCCATTGCAGAGCCTGTTGGCAACTTGATAGGTAGCTGGAAAACCAGGCAATGGTGGAGGGAGAGAGATGTAGGGTAGAGAGTTGGGATATGAGTAGGGTGTGGGAGATGGTGTCAAATGCTTTTGATAGATCTAGGAATAGTGTAGAGTCACGTTCGAGGTTGATGGTTTCTAGAAATGAGAGAAGGGCAGTCATTGTACTGTGGCCAGGGTGGAAACTGTGTTGGATTGGGGATAGGAGATTGTTTTGGGTTAGGTGTATTATGAGTTGTGCTTGAAAGTTTTTTTTTTAGTATTTTAGAGATATGGGAAAGTATGACAATAGGCCTGAAGTTGGTGGTGTCTGTGTTTTTACCCTCTTTGTGGAGGGGGATGATGTAAGCATGATGCCAGATAGATGGATGTATGACTCTTGTATGGATCTATTTATAAGAATAGAGATGGGATATGCAATGTTGTCTGCTGATTGTTTAAGGAAGGTGTGTGGAAGGTTGTCGGGTACATTGCGGCAGGGTTTGAGTTTAAAGAGAAGTCTATTTATAGTGCTTGTGGGGATGCGAGAGAAACAGAATGGAGTGGAGGGAGGTAGGGGATTGTGGTCCTGGTTTGAGTGGGATGGGCTGGGGGTGGATGTTATGGGTGGGAAGAAGGAAGAAAGTTTGGCAATGCAGTCAGTGAAAAAGGAGTTGAACTGAGTGGCTTTGTCAAGGTCGGAGATGTCAGGATTTGGGCAAGGGCATGCTTTATTACCAGGGTGCAGAATGGATGAGATTGAGTCCCAGAAATTTTTGGGATTGGTTGAATGCAAAGACTGTAGCTTGGAGAAGTGTGCTTTGTGGTCTTTATTATTTTTTTGTGGAGTTTTGAAGCTGTTTATACTCTAGGAGGGAGTTGGGATTTTTATGTCTTTGATATTGTTTCCATTTCTTGTCTCTTAGATGCATGGCTAGTTTAGTTTCTTTGGATAACTAGGAGAAGGGATTGGATTTGACTCATTTGGTTCTCTGGGGGGGTGCTTGTTGGTTGAGGAGGGTTAGGAATGAGTGGATGAAATAGGATATGGCATCATCTAAAGGGAGGGTTTTCAGAGGGGACCAGTCAGTATGCCTTAGGCATTCTGAGAAGTTAGGAGGTTGAAAGAGGTAAGGTTGTGGGATTGGATGTATATGTGTTGTTTTTGCAGAGGAGATGGGAGGAGGTTGGCAAAAGCTGGTAAGTGATCACTAAGAGGATCAGGCATGGTTCCAGTTTTGGTGATAAGATTTGGGTGAGTTGTAAGGATCCAGTCAATGATTGTACCAGAGGTACCATCTTTATTTGTCCTGGTTGAGGAGTGAATGAGTTAGGTAAAATTGTATAGGTTTAGTGTATGGGATGGAGCTTTGGAGTTAATATTGGTCCAGTTGATGTTAGTATCCCCGGGGATGTAGGTTTCATTTTTTATGTTGGAGGAAAACCAGGAGAGGATGTTTTCAAGAGTACTGATGTTACCACCAGGGTTAATATAGAGGGCAGTGACACATATTGACTTGTGGTTGTTTATGCTTAATAGACCTATACTAATTTCAGCGTTGGCAAAGTTTGGAATTTTATAGGTGTAGGGTGTTATGGTGTGGCAGGATGGGTATATTATAGCTACTCCATCCCCATTTCTGTGGGTTCTGTCGTTGCAAATCATTTGATAGCCAGGTGGTAATATTTCATTATCTTTAAGGAAGGGTTTGAGCCAGGTTTCTGAAATGGCGGTTATGTCAGGGTGGTTATGTGAGAGCCAGGCATGGAGGTTTGGGATTTTATTTCTAAGGCTTTGTGCATTAGGAGTAGCAAACTGAATGGACTTGGGTTTTGCAGGTTGACTGGAGGGTATGGTGACAATAATTTTAGAGATGGGTCCAGGGTTAGGGTAGATATTGCCGGCCAGAGAGAGGGAGGTATGGTGGAGGAGTAGAGTCAGGTAGTTTGTAGGGGATGGATAGTAAGTATGTTGTGAGAGAAATTATTTTTTTGGTAAGGCATTTTAGGGATGGGTGTAGGGGGGTAGTTTGGGTTTGAATAGGTGGATTAGGTTGGAGTTATAAAGTTCATGCGAGATATGTGCATCAGAGGAGGAGTGAGGATGATGGTATGATTTAGTAGTGTGTGTATGAGAAATATGGTTAGGGTTGGGAAGTTGTGTGAGATAGCTAAGAGAGGAGAGGGATATTAGAAAGGTTAATAAGGAAATGGGAAGTGCTGATATGTAGAGAATTGTCAGAGGAGGTAGTGGTGAGTAATTTGAAATGTAGGTGGGTGAGGCTTAATGTGAGTAATATTGTGATTGGTGTGGAGTGGGGTGGGGAGGAGTTATTGGATGTGTAAAAGTAGAAGTAGTGGGGGCAGGTGGGAATTGGGGGTAAGGTAGGGGAGCGGAATGAGCCCACAGGGCAAACAGAGCGGGTAGAGCCAAGAAAGGAGTGAGAGACTACAGAGAAAAACAATCAGTGAACTGGGACTCAGAAATAGAAAAGGGGCTACAGCTATAGAATAAGTGTATTATAACTTTTAACAAGTTTGTATTAGTGTGAATTTATAGCCAAGACATTTGTGGGTAATAATGCGGTTTAGAAATATTGGGGAGGAGTAGCCAATTTACTGAAAATATAACAGTGGAGAATAGGGAAAAGTTAATACTAATCGAATGTATGCTACGGTGAAATGAGAAATGGCAGGCAGAAGGATAAAGAGGATACTCCGTTTAGTTTAGTTCCAACCTAAAACTAGTGGAATTTAAAACTAAGTGAGCTTTAGGGGAGAAAAGATAAAAGCTGGAGGGGCAAGAAAGGCAAGCGGGCTACGGTAGGCTGCTATCACACACACAAGAGGTACAGTTTGCCATTCAAAAAGTTAGTAAGCAACAGGTTGCAATATTAAGGCTACATAGACTGAGGTTTCCTTTGTAAGGGGATATCCGCACTGAAGGGAGCATTGAGTGGTGCCTGTGGAATAGGCAGTTACATATACTAGCAAATGGAAAAGGTTTTCTAGTTGGTGCCAACAGAAGAACCAGCAACCATTCAGGGCTAGAGTTTCTCTGGTTTTATAATATCTGCGAGCTATTATCCTATGGCCCATCTTACTCCTCTATCAAGGTCCACTTGTTGGCCATTTTATGTCTGCCAATGAATCCTCCTCTTTCAATTCAGTTTCAAGTCAAAATGTTTTTGAAAGGGGTTTTACATGAGGCCTCCCAGAAAGGGATTTACACAAGAGGCCTCCCAGAAAACCTGTGGCTCCTTCTTGGAATCTTAACTTTGTGTCAGAGAAGCTAAAACTTTCTCTATATGAACAAGCTCCTCTGGCTGACTTGAGGTTCTTAAGGTGGAACACAATTTTTATAATTGCACTGACATCTGCAAAAGGAGTATCTGAGTTCTAAGCTCTTATGGTGGGTCAGCCTTACCTCATCTTCCACAGAGGTTGGGTTTCTTTGAGAACTAATCCTTTTTCTCTGCTTACAGTGGTATACTAGTTTACCTTAAGTCAATTTGTCCATCTTCCTGTTTTCTTTCTACAACCCAAAATGAGGGAGAAAGGATACTTCATTCCTTGGATGTCCACAGATGACTCAGGTGCTATCTTCATAGAACAAAATCATTTAGAACTTCTGATCAGTTGCTCATTTCTTTTGAAGATAAGAAGAAAGGACAACCTGTGTCAAAGCAGACAGTTTCCAAATGGCTGTCTGAAACTAATACAGGCAGGGTTAAGGCTCTCTCTACCAGGGCCTTGGCTTCATCTATGGCTTTTTGTAAAGGACTGAATTGTAAATGTATTCTACAAGCAGCAACTTGGGTCCTTTGTGCATACTATTATAAAGCACTATAGACAAGATTTCTTCTCCAGGTCTAAGACAGAATTTTCTAGGAGCATTTTAGCTCCTGGACCCTTCCCCTTCCACCTCCTAGATATATAGCTAAGGCTACTGCAGCAGTGATCATAATGATGAACATAGTACAGTTGTGTAAGCAAACTTACCTTAACATTATATGTTCAAATGATCACTGCTTCAGTGGCTACTTCCTTCCTCCATTTCCTTTGTTTTGTATCTTTTTTACGCATATTTTTTCTTCTCATAGTAATATCCTCTTAGGGCTTAGCCTCCCTCTCTCAGTTGGCATGAAAGCTCTGAAGTGTTTGTTACCAAAACCTGACTTTTTAGCCAGCTCAACTTGAGCTAATTAACTGTTTGTGCGCATGGAAGTTGTCCTGAAGCTTTAGAAGTGGGTTGTCTATTACAGCCTGTGCAAGATACAATCCATATATCTAAGGCTTCTGCAGCAGTGATCATTCAAACATGTACTGTTAATGGTAAATTTACATACACAACTGTACTTTCTCCCTTATGGAATTTGCAGTTCATTTGCAAAGGCACCCCCTACATTCTTTCAGGCAGACAGGTTGATCACAGGCACCTTCACCCATTTAGCCACATGCATGCTCCTACACACACACACACACACACACACGTCCAGACTCTTGGTTTCCCACCTCTCTCTCCTTAGTGTGACCACCCAGGCAGAAACTCACTCACATTCACAAACACATTCATGCATCTTCATTTTTGCCCCTGCAGACACATGTCCACACACATACATACTCTCTATCCCAACCTCTTCACTGAACTTACCTGCACCTTGACTGCTTCCACAGGAGTGAATGGGAGACTGCTATCTTTGGAAAGTGTTCACTTTTTCCTCCAACAGTGAAATTTTACACTATGGAGTTATTTTCTGAATGACTCTGCAGCATAGATCAAAAGCCACTAATGATATGCCTTTCTAAATCCCAGCCATAGTCATCATGGTCTTAAACAAACCATTCCTCCTTCTATTAGAACTATTATATTCCAGCAGCCAGAACAGATCATATTTCACAAACATGAATTCAGTGTTGACTTTCAGTAAAATATATTCAGCTGGGCCCTAAAATTGAAACATAACCAATAATAACTAAAACAGTAAAGTAATTAATTGTTGTTTCTGTTATTATCAGATTCCCCCATATGGATATAAATTCATTAGTAATCATAGCTGTACCTACAGTATTGATTACAAATATTTCATGATTGATAGCTGAAAAGCAAGTGAAAGGGTAAAACATTGACCAGATTATGATTTGCATAATTATGTGTTATGCAAATTATTGTATCACATTCAATCATTTAATTGCTTTCTGAATTATTTAAAATAAATCCAACTCTCTAAATATACTTTTTGGTACCATTTTTATTAAGTACGTCATGGAACTTTTAATATATGTATGTAATGCATTTTATACATATATAAATTTTACCATACAGTTTTCTAGTTTCTTTTTTTTTTCCATAGGGCTTGAGTTTCTTCACATCCACCACCATAAATAAGGTCCCAACCATATCCATACAAGCTATAGGCCCCTCTCAATGACCCAGGAAAACCATACCACTTACTTAAAGACACTCGACACACTACCTTATTCATGGAAACCTTCAGCTATCCAGAGAACACAAGTAGACAAGATATGACAACCAAAGGAGTCTAAAGACAAATCCAAATAAAGAAATCACAAAAAATACTCCAAAGCACCACCTAGACAAACTTTAATGAAACGTAAGACACAAAGCTTTTGAGAGCAGCTCTTCCTTAGTATTACATATCAGTTATATGACACAGCAGCTTCTATAAATATTTAGATTCAATTAAATTAATTATTTAATCATCTAATAAAAACGCAGTACCCAAACAAACAAATAAATAAACAAATATAATTTCTTTGCAAAGTCTTACAGCAACAACAAAAATACATCTTGATAATATTAAAAAGTTATAATCAATTGTGTCTTTGCTTTATTACTGGCTTACTGGTGACAGCAGCATTAAGGCCAGGACTCAGCCCAAAAATAATTCATCCATTTTTATTCAGCAAGGTCTGTATTTAATAACAAATCACTTCCTCTCTTATTAGTGAAAATTCTTTGAATAGCTCTAAACCTAAATTCACTTGAAGGATCTTCCTTACCAGTATAAACCAAAGCAAAAAGCGGCTTAGAACCAACAAAACAAGGAACATGAAAAAAGGAGTGGTAAAAGGACAGTTTATAAGACTTAACAGGTTAACGAGCAATCAGGAGATTTTTGAGAAGAAACAGAGATACTGAAAGGTTTTTTCATGGCTAGAGGCTATGATAATGATTGGCTGGCTAACATTATTCATGGAATCTATTTGTTACATACTAGTAAGGCAAGACCAATCCATGATAAAGGTCAAGCTTTACTTTCTTTGGCCAGAGAAGATACACACACACCTCAGTCTAGTTTGCCTGTTGGCTATAGGAGTGCTTTTCTACTCCCCCTTACCACTGAGATTGCCATCTTCAGAAATATATTGCAGAATAACTGGAAGATTATTTTAGATAATGGGGATTTAGCTAAAATTCTAGGTAATCATCCTTTGCTCACTTATAAATGAACTAACCGCATTAGATCCATCTTAGAAAGACATATTGGCCTTAAGAAAATGAATCACAGTACTTTTGGGACTTTTAAATGTGGCTACTGTAAGCAGTACCACTTTATTTCCAACACTACAAGTATTGTTTTGAGTGATTTAAACATGAAAATTCTATCTAACCAGAGGTACAGCTGCAATTCTAAAGGCATAGTCTATTTAGGCTTATATGAGTCATGTACCTGCTTTTATGTTGGGAAAACTATAAGGAAGCTGGCACACAGAATTCATGAACATTCACTAGCGATTAGAAAATGGGACACTGGTAATGCCTTGCCGAGACATTCTCTATAGTGTAATAACTTTAAGAAACTTTGATTTTTTTTTGTGCTGGACTCTGCTGAAATGGATGACTTCTCTGGCAAATACAAATACAAAGAGTCTGTATGGCAGATCAGGCTTAACACTGACAAATTTCCTGGTCTGAAAGAGAGTGTGAATATGAAATCTTTTTTGCAAAGAGTTTATAAAACATTAAAGAAACAGCTCTTGATGCATATAATAATGAATATAGTTATGTATATATTCATTTAAATTCTTATTGTTTAAGTTTTTAGATGTGTTGTTTCTTTAAATTTATTTGAACATTGACTAATTAAATGTGGCTGTGGACTGGTTGTTTTGAACATGTGATTTGTTTGGTACTGTTTCTAAATGTGGAAACTTGATTCAGTAGTCAAATCTGAAGACGGTCTTTGTGTGAAATAAAAGAACAAAAGCGCTCATTCATAATACTGTTGACTCCTTTTGTGCTGCTTTATAGAATATTTTTCCTGTTCCTCACCAACGTGTTTGTAAGGTGCACTTGCACTTATTTTACTTATTATTTCAGATGCAAATAATGAATTTATAACCTATGTACATATAAATACCAGTTCTTTAAAGTTTAAATTAAAATTTTCTGCAAATAATATGACTTTTTAGATGTGCTGATTATTGTTAATGAAGATTTGATTAATACCTCTGTTTTTAATATGGATTTTCAGGCAAACAAATTAATTTCAAAAGTATGTACCTGAGACATAGTTAAAAGTGTCATTAATACAGTTCCTACATGCTGTAGGTTACACATGGAAGATATGACATTTTCTAAAGTACTACATGATAAGAATGAATTTTTTATGCAGTGGAATTAGGATGAAAGATTGATAAGAGATGATTGGCAAAAGGCTATTTTTAAAACTTAATGATATAGGTTGATCATATTTCTCTGATCTGAGTAGTGACAGGCATAATTTAAATAGAATATACAATAATGGAAGTGTTTGATATATTAAGAAGTATAGGGAAGGGACTCACTAGCTAAGACATAACACAGAACAAATGGCCCATTATTAGCTAACCCAAAATTTGCATTTGAGAACACAGTTGTGTTATAAAGAGTTTGGTCTACACAAAAGAATCAATGTAGTAAAAAAGGGAACATTTCCAAGTTGTAATTGCATATTTCTAATGCCATATGCAAAGATACAATACTTATTCATCCTATCACCAAAAAAAAGATGTGAGTTTTCATATTTTGAAACTTATAATTTAGATAACATTACTTAATTAGCTGCATGTATTAAATGTATATGTCTCTATGCTGGTACAAGTAATAGAAAACTAACAGATAGGATATGTGAATATCAGTCTATATATATATATATATATATATATATATATATATATATATATATAAGGAAAAATAAGTACAAATGCACTTTACAAACATATTAGTGAGAAAGATCCTTCACATTAATTTAGGTTTAGAGTTATTCAAATAACTTAATAAGAGAGGGTAATTTAGTATTGAATACAGATCTTGTAGATATAAATGAATAAATTATTTTTGTGCTGGGTTATAGCCTGGTCTTAACTCTGCTGTTACCATTAAGCTAGTATTAAAACACAAACATGATTGATTATGACTTTTTAATATTATCAGGATGTAGTAAATTATTGTTTGCTGAAACACTTTTTAAAGAAACTGTACTTTAAAATATTTTTGGGCTGCATTTGAAGTTGAAATTTTATTGGGTGAATTTTTATTAGAGGATTAATTAACTGATTTAATTGAATCTAATTATATGTAAGTTGCTAATGTTTGGTAAAGCTTTGTGGCTTACATTTCATTTATCCAGGCTGTGCTTTGGAGTGTTTTTGGGATGACTTCAGCTAGTTCAGTATAAACTGGGAATTATACAGTGACCCCATCACACAGGCCCAGAGATTTTGGACTTCATAAATACCAACATCCTGTACCAGCTAGTTCATATACCCACTAGGGGCTCATACTCCCTCAACCTGGTCCTCACAAACATGACAGAACACCACATCACCCAGTGTAATGTACTTGCTAGTCAGGTAAGACCATGAACATGTCTCCTTTGAGGTAAATGTAAAACCAGAGACACCAGAAAATCTTAGAAATTTTAAGAATTACTCCAAGACAAACTTCCAAATACTAAGTGGCACCCTAAATAAATTTCAGGCCCCAACTCTGAGAATGCCGATGCCTATGCAGAAATGCTCACAGAAGCCCTGTATAACCATATCAACAGCCTACCTGGAGTAAGCACAGGGCTGGCAAAAAAAAAAGCCATCCTGGTGGAATTCCAGCATTAAAAGGCTATATAACAAAAGGAAGAAACTCCTGACAAAAACTAAGAGAGTCAATTCCCAGTAAAGTATAAAACTCCCTCATCAACCTACAAAACAACTCAGGGTCTTAAGTCCACTAAATCCAAACGTAAGGTAAAAATAGCCAACCAGATTAAGGATCACAATAAGGCTTTCTACAGGTATGTCCAAAACCTCTAAGGCAATACACAGCATTGTACCAAATTAATTGTAAATTGTTTTGCCTATATGGAACTAGAAGAAGACCTACTCTCCTGGCTGATGAATTTGGCTAAAACTTTACCTCCAGTCCCTGGACCTTCCTCAGGAAATTCTGACATCCATCTTGCATCCAAGCAGCACTAGACAGCAGGTCTTGAAGACACTTTCCAAGCTCATGAACACTGCATTGATGGGTCCTGATAAAATGCCAGGGTGCCTTCCTAATAGCATGAAGCATGAACTTTTATCCCCAGTAGAATTTCTGTTCAAACACAACTTCCAAATGGGGTTTTCACTTAATGAATGGAGGACTGCAACAGTTACACCACTGTATAAGGGAAGCCCATCCATGGGCCCAGGAAACTACTAACTTATTAGCTTGACAAGCCTTCTGTGCAAGGCTATGGAAAGAATCACCATGGATATCAAAACTAATGATTAAGAAACCTACAGACATTGGACCCTAGTCAGTTCAGGTTTGTCAAGGGCACATCTTGCCTGCTAAACTTGGTGGACTTCTTTGAGAAGCTTGCCAAAGTGATGGATAAGGGCACATCAATACATACTGCCTACCTTGACCTGGCCGAGACATCTGACACAGTACCCCACTTGGACATGGTTAACAACTCACTAAATTACGTATTAATCCACACATCACCCACTGGATAGCAGTCTGGCTCACTGACAGGACCCAAGAAGTTAGAATAGGGGAACCTATCTCCATAAAAGGACAGTTAATAGTGGCATTCCCCAAGGCTCAGTGCTGGGGCCACTGCTGTTTGGCACCTACTTCTTTGGAGTCAAGGTTGATATCAAGACCCTCTGACTGGCCAAGTTTACAGAAAATTGTAAAGTTGGAGCAATCATCCACTTCTCCCAAAATACTAAAATCCTCCAAGACAGCCTGACACAAACAAATAACTGGTCCCAGAATCATTGCCCATAACTCAATGTTAAGAGGTGCATAAATTCTTTAGATTGTAACCCTTCCTAAAAATACAAACCGTTTTTTCACCCAAGGTGTTAATAAATTCTTTTTCACCCCTGAGTAAATTCCAGTTCTTCAACAAAATCTCCTTGACCAGAGGGGCATCAGATGAAAATGTTGTGGAAAAACTGGACTGGTAATTGGAAGGGGAAGAATTAGACTGCTTGTTCGCAGATTGTTTACCCTCAGTATACCCTAAGGTAGAAAGGGTGGGCATGGATGAATTGTTGCCGAAATGTCCTGTAGTGTCTGTGATGATTGGGGAAAGATGGGCGAAGGCTGCCAGCCTAGTCAAATAGAATTTGGTATATAATTCTGGCATTTGTAAATAAATGCAAAAATACAGGCATGTTTTCTTGAGTGTAAAAGAATATTGTGAAATGTGGAACTGCAAAATATGTGACAACATTGCACTCTACTGGCCCAGTGAAGCATGTTGTGACCCTTTCATGTTAGAATTCAGCTCCAGTGAGTCTGGATGAAGGTTTCATGCCTATTGTTTTAAGGCTAAGGTTTATGACCAGAATTTAGATATGGAATATGCTTTATTTCTCTGGTTTCTGTTAGAGTATACATGTGAAATGACTTTTATTGTTGTACGTTTCTGAGCAGGTGTTAGATTGCTATATAATGCAGCTTGTTTGCCTGGGAAAACCTAAGTGTCAACATGATGTAATTTGGGAGGGACCCAGCAGACATGTTTGTTAGTAATGTTTAAATACTATTTCTCACAAGAGACTGGGAGCATTTTGATCTTGGACATCTAACCCAGCACTGCTTGCTCTTTATGTATGTAAGTAAGATAATAGCACTGTGAAT
Source organism: Protopterus annectens (assembly GCF_019279795.1). Taxonomy (NCBI): domain Eukaryota; kingdom Metazoa; phylum Chordata; order Ceratodontiformes; family Protopteridae; genus Protopterus; species Protopterus annectens. The sequence goes on from NC_056743.1 coordinate 251,951,307, forward strand.
TATTGTAATTGGGTATTTTTCTTTGAAATCAGACCTGTCCTACTGTATTATTTTAAGTTTCTGTGTGATCTCTGAACTCTTAGATATCTCTGTGGTGTAGTAGTTTTGTCTTGTGTTTTAATTATTTATTATTAAATATTTTTAAAACCTTCTACCTGTGGCTGGTTTATGTAGAGATAAATTATGCTTTAGAGTACATTATATATTTATAGAGTTTACTGTCTAAGCCCTTCCAATAAGCCTAGACTGAATAGTCACATTACCATTGGATAATAATATTGCACAGTAATAACTGGACACCCTTTTAAGGGCCTTTTAGTAGCTGATATTATTAGCTGGGTGGTGGCAGGGATTACTACCGTATGGTCTGGGTAAAGGGGCACAGTTGAAGAATCTGTTTCAGCCTTTGCCAGGAGTGTCTGTGAAGTTGTATAAATACTTATTTCAAAGTGTGTGTGTATTGTGTCAGCTACTTGGGCAGGGACATGAAGCACTGGTTGAACAGAGAGGGTATTGGAGGTTTTAGCTTGCCCAGCTAGGCTGAGACGTGGACCCTATAGCTGTGCCAGTGGGGAGTCTTATTGGGGACCTGGTGAGCAAAGAAGCAACCATCCCCAGAATGACTGTGATCTCTGTGTGCACTTAAGGGAAATTGTACTTTACTGTGTGCATTAGTTTTCCTTTTTTCTCTTCTAGGAGACAACCTCCCTGGTGTTGGTGGTGAGGATTGAGTCTCCTTGATTGCTGGGCCATGGCATGATTGTTGGCATTTCCCCTTTAAATCCTGCTGCTTTGGCTGTGCAGTCTGATTCTACAACCACGCCCTCTGCATCAGTGTTACTAGTGAATGAAGAAATTTCAAATACAGGTAGCGTGGGGCCTGTAACTCAAGGTGATGCTTCGCGAGAATCTTCAGGGAACACTAAGGCTATTATGAGGAAGAATCAACAGTTACCTTTGAATTTTTCACTGAAACGCTTCCAACTGGAACAAGCTGAGAAAGTACAGAGCAGTATAGCAGTAAGGGACAAGTCCTTAACCAAACAGTCGGGCGGTCCTGTGAAACGGAAAAACGACAGCCCTGTCAAGCATGGGAAAGTGAGTCGCAGATAATACAAGGTCTTTTGAATCTATCTGATATTCCCTTAGATGGACCATGTGTCTCTGTTTTAAACAAAGGCCTTAGCTTTATTCCTACAGCAGAGGATGGCTTAACCTCAGCTTTGACAGATTTAAAACAGTTTATTCGGAATATAAATTTAAAGGTTCTTTTTGGTTCAAATAATGCTATGATATCAAATAATACTTGCAAAAGACGTAGTACCTTTATGCCAGTTAATTTGCCTGTGACAACTGCTTTCCATAATTTATGTGAAGCTGATTTGAGAAAGTTATATGGGACTACAATTAAGAAGAAGAGACAGTATAATTTGAACTATGATGAACATTGTGCCTTAAAGAAACTGCAATCTGACAATACTATTGTAATGAAACAAGCTGACAAGGGAGGTGCTATTGTTATTATGGACTGTAATGCCTATAAGACATCTATGCTCAATTTTCTTCAAGATGAGAATGCTTTTAGAAGAATATCATATAATGATGCTAAGAAATGCATTAGTAACGTTAATATGTATATATATGAGCTACAAACTAATGGTGAGATAGATTTAGATTTGTTTCACTTTTTTACAGTACCCTGTCCCACTATTCCCTTATTATATGGGTTACCAAAAATTCATAAATGTTTAGATAACCCACCCATGAGGCCCATTGTCTCTGGGGGTGGGTGGATAACTGAACCGATATCTGTTTATCTACAAAAGCGATTGTGCCCCTTATTATTGGAGTGTCCTAATATCTTAAAGGACACAGGTGATTTTTTAAGCAAACTTTCAATTTGGTATAATAGTCTACGTAACAAACTTGATTCAGGTTATTTATTTGTAACCTTAGACATAAATTCTCTTTTTACTGTCATACCAAATGAGTATGGCATTGAGGCTATCAGACAGTTTCTGAGTAAGAAAATAGATATACCTACAGGTGATGTTCAAAATATATGTGCATTATTAGACTTAGTTCTGAGCAACAATGTATTTATGTTTGATCAACTTTTGTTTCTACAGCTAACCGGTGTTGCGATGGGAACACCGGTTGCTAATACATATGCTAACCTAGTCTTGTATCAATGGGAATTAGAGTTTATACATGATGGTGTAAAATTTTTGAACAGTAATATTTGCTTGTACCAGAGGTTTGTGGACAATTGCTTTATGGTTTGGAAGGGATCATGCTCTGATCTGCAAGATTTTATAGTATATTTAAACAGTAGTACGAGCTTCTTGGTTTTTAAGGAGATTACATCTGAACATGAAGCAATTTTCCTTGATGTTAAGGTATATAAAGAAGAGGGTACTTTACAAACTACTATTCATAAGAAGGATGTGCATACTAGTAGATACTTACACTATAATAGTATGCATGCACCCCATGTTTTTAAAGGAATTGTTAAAGCTCAATTTTCACGAGTCAGTAGGTTAAATACAATCGACTCTGTAATTTATATACAGTTAGATGAAATGTTCAATGAGTTTGTTAAGAATGGCTATGACTTGGATATATTGGAAGAATTGAAAAGAATGGTAATACTTAATAGGGATACTACATATAAACCTTACCTTAGGACAGACGCGTGTATGAAAGATCATGTGATCATTACATCAGGATCTAACATTGGAAATATAGTTAGAACTAGATATGTTATGAATTTTAGTAGTAGAACAGGTTCGGTTAAATATATCATAGCCAAGTACTGGCCTCTGTTGATGGCCTGTCCAGAGGTTAGGCGAATTTTAGGTGAAAAGCCTTACTACTCATATAGGAATATTAGAAGTATTAAAAGCTTATTATGTTATAAAGATTTTAATTTTGGCTTAAAGCTGAATGCTTTCTCTGATCGTATTGGTAATTTTAAATGTATGAGCTGTTCTTGTTGTATAGACATTGCTGCTACCCCTAATTATGCATTTATTCATCCTGTTACTTTAAAAGAGTTTTACTTTAAATCAGTAGCATTATGTAACAGTGTAAATGTGGTGTATTTGGCTACTTGTAATGCCTGTTCAGCATTCTATGTGGGCAAGACCACACGTAAACTTAAAGACAGAATAATTGAGCATAAGTCAGAGGTTAGAAGGGAGGTTGAGAATAATGCTCTTTTCAAGCATATTAAAACACATGGGAATATGCATTGCTTTAAATTTAGATGCCTAGATTTGGTTAAACCTCATAGTAGGGGTGGTGATATTAATAATGTTTTAGATATTAAGGAATATGAATGGATTTTAAGACTAGCAGCGGATTCTTCACCTGGATTAAATTCTACTGTTAGCCTAAAGCCTGTTTTAAGTAAAATTCAGCGTGTTAAGCTGTTTTAAATATTTTAAATATTTTTGCATTTTGTATATATGTTATATTATATTGTGCTTGTCGGTCATGTGATTTTGGCTGCTATCATGTGACTGTTTTTTGCTCCTATTTAAAGCAAGCTGCTTTTGTTTTAATGATTGTTAGTATTGAAGAAGGGTTTCACCCGAAAGCTTTGCTGTGATATATTAAATTGTCTTCTGCCTACGTTTGTTTGTTTCCACGGCATGATTGTCACAGTGTCAACCAGTGAAGGGAACTCAGGACTGGCCTGATTATTCATATGGGCTCCTAAAATGGGTGAAAAATGCCCATGTTATCTTTTGTCCATAACTTTACTCATAATGTTGTTAATCAACTTGAGGGGGTACCCTCCTCTGGAAAACATATCCTTAAATTTAGAACATTCATTAACAAAAGCTTCCCATAAGGTAACCATGTGTGCGGCATGGA